>NC_132895.1:35415721-35628221 GCF_030463535.1 Salminus brasiliensis | reverse complement strand
CCTGCTGGATACCTCTATGAACCTTAAAAGGAGCGCATAAACCACCGTTAACTTTAAGCACACTTTCAATGTCACTATACAAAACCTTGACCATGGCTATGAACCCGGGGTTGAAACCAAAGTTCTCCAGAACTTTCCACAAATAATTACGTTCAACCCGGTCAAAAGCCTTTTCCTGGTCCAAGAAAATAAGACCAGTCTTCAAGCCCAATAGTCTGGAGACGGCCAAAACATCACGAATTAAATAAATATTATCAAAAATAGACCTACCAGGCACACAGTGCGTCTGGTCAAGGTGAACCACCTGCTCCATTACCTTCCCCAGTCTCGCGGCCAATGCTTTGGAGAGCAGCTTGCAATCCGTGCACAGTAATGCCACAGGACGCCAGTTTCTTAACAAGGTCAGGTCCCCCTTCTTCGGCAGAAGGGTCAGGACGGCTCTTCGACAGCTCATGGGAAGTGTCCCAGTAGCCACACTGGCCTGGAGCACCTCAAGCACATCCTGACCCAAAACTGACCAAAAAGCCTTATAAAACTCCACCGGTAGGCCATCTATACCAGGGGCCCGACCATTCTCCATGCCCTGCAGGGCCTCATACAGCTCCCATAAAGTCAGCTCAGCATCAAGCCCGTTGGCCGACCGCTGCGAGAGCTTTGCCTGCAGGGGGAAGAACCCATCCCCCACATCGTCCTGCTCGCTCTCAAACAGCTTCGAGAAAAAGCTGACTGTCTGCTGGCAAAGTTCAGAAGGCTCAGAAACCAGATCCCCCGATTCTGTCCGCACAGCATGCATAAACCTTTTCTGTCCATTTTTACTCTCAAGACCAAAGAAGATCTTCGAAGGAGCATCCATTTTCGTCACATTCTGGAAACGTGATTGGACCAGCGCCCCCTGTGCTGTCATGCCCAGAAGGTCAGCTAACGCAGCTTTTTTCTGTTTGAGAGCCGTAATACGCTCTCGATCTCCTGTGGCCTGTCCCAAACACTGGAGCTCCACAATGTCAATCTCCAGAGCCTTCAGAGATCTGATAATGTCTCTAGTGACATTGAAAGTGTACTGTTGGCAAAACACTTTAATCTGAACCTTAGCTACATCGGAGCATACACACAGATAAAAACCAAGGTCTCGTCTTCAAAACAGGCCTGAACTTTGAGCAGCCTCCCAGGTAAAACCTCATCAACCGTGTATGAGTAGGGAATAAAACTATGAGCAAATAAAACCCCAACACCACCACTTACACTGGAGCCATGGCTTAAAATGACCAGCCCGTCCCACTCCTTAGCCCAGTCAACCGCATTAGCGTCATCGCTGTGCGTCTCCTGAAGGAAGAAGACATCAGCTCGCTTCTGCTTTGATAACTCATAAAACATGGCTCTCTTCAGACTGCCTCTGCCTCCATTCATATTTAGAGTAGCAATCTTTATGTCACTCATTAAAATAATAAAAGAGAGACAGAGCAGAGATGGGAGGCCGGTCTGAGACAACACTCTAGATCTCCTCCTCAGTGCTGGCTCTGTGGTCAGAATCTTTTTTAATCTAAAAACCTCCAGTGCCGTGAACATCCCCTCCCTCCTAAAATGTTTAACATCATGTATAAACTGCTGACCGTCTGTAAACCGCTCCTCCACCCGCACACTTTTCTGCCCCTTGGTCTCACTCAGGAACTGTCTGATCTCCTCAGCAGTGTACTGCACCGGCAGCGTCTCCTCCTGAGAGCACATAGACCAGCCAGAGTCAGACAGAGAGCCCTCACTGTCCGGCTCCACTTCAGCACCACTGACCTCTTTCTTGGCCTGCTTAGTCCCCTTCTCCCGCCCTCATCCACCATGTCCACATCAGCAACCGACTCCAACACCACCGGTTTAGCACTGACAGGTTCAGTAGGGCCCCCCCCAGAGCTGCCCGGCTGCTCCACAGGAAGAGCTTCCACGGCAGGATCAGCCGAGGAAGACTCCCCCACGGCCGGTGCGGCCCCCGTAGAAGCCGAGGACACAGTAGGCGCCTCCTCCGTAGGCCTCGGGGTGGTCGGCGGGTCCTCCAAAGCCGAGCCCGCGGCCACCGCAGGGGGAACAGCCACCGCGTGTCCAGCCACAACAGGACCCGACCGCTCCTGCACAGTACCCGCTGGAGTATCCGCGGCCCCGTTCGCCTTTTCGGGACAAGCGAGAACGAGGTGGCCCGCCTGCCCGCAGCAGAAACACTTCATATCAGTGTCAGAGGAAACATACACAGCGTAGTCGAAATCATCCACCCTGAACTTCAGAACCAGGTCCAACTCCTCACCATCCTTCAGAACCAGGTCCAACTCCTCACCATCCTTCAGTACCAGGTCCAACTCCTCACCATCCTTCAGTACCAGGTCCAACTCCTCACCATCCTTCAGAACCATATAGACGACCCTCCTAAAAGAGACCAGGTGCTTCAGCAGAGGAGACTTACAGCCCAGAGGAATCTTCCTGATCGGGGAGACACGTTTCCCATAACGGGAGAGCTCACGAGCGAGGAGCTGGTCCGAAATGAAGGGGGGGACATTAGACAAAATGACCTTTTTAGCGGGGGTGCTGAGGGGCAGAACCGGAGTGAGCTGGTCGTTCAGAACCACGCCACTCTGGATCAAGTGGTTCGCTTTTTCAACCGTATTTAGGAACAGTACAACTGCGTGATTCATACGGGAGGCAGAGACAATGTTGGCGTGGCCCACCGCGCCCCCCACAGCCAGGCAGACCTCCTCCACACTCGCCCTGCACTCCACCTTCACCCCGTGCCTGAGTCAGCCCATCATACAGCGCGCTGCTCGGAGACGCCATGCTCCCGGAGACAACGCCGGCGGCAGACTCACTCAACCAAACCTCAGATACAAAAGTAAAGTAATTACGCGAGAAAGTAAGGCAAACCGCCAAACGCTCACACACGCTCTACCGCTCAGAACCGCGCATGCGCAGAGAGAGAGAGAGAGAGAGAGAGAGAGACAGAGAGAGAGAGAGAGAGAGAGAGAGACAGAGAGAGAGAGAGAGAGAGAAAGAGAGAGAGAGAAAGAGAGAGAGAGAGAGACAGAGAGAGAGAGAGATTTGAGTTTTAAAAGGTTTTATTTGAACATTAAGAACTGAAACACAACACTGCAGGACGCTCAAAACAAAATAAGGAATGAAACCCTTTCGCACACTCAGCTCCAGTAAAAGGATACACAGCGTAGGGGTTTCTAATATAGTGGCCAGTGAAACGATACACAGTGTAGGGGTTTCTAATATAGTGGCCAGTGAAAGGATACGCAGTGTAGGTGTTTCTAATATAGTGGCCAGTGAAAGGATACACAGCATAGGGGTTTCTAATATAGTGGCCAGTGAAAGAATACACAGAAAGACAAGGAGGAATTTACAAAACACAACCTAAAACCAAGCTACTGGCATAGTTACAGTTTCAGATGTGGTGGAAAACACATTCGAATATTAATAAAAAATAATTAGAATAATAATTGGGACAAAAATGGCGTCTTTTATACTTTTTGTCGCTCCGTTTGGTCATCGTACTTTGATAGGCTTCTTAATAATAGATATTTCAGAATTTAGGAAGTTTAATTTACATTCGATCTGTCAGGAGGGTCATATTTATAAGTGGGGATACTTGGGAATGTAGATGGAACACGACTTGACCAGATGTGAAGTGTAACTTTGGTATAAAAATGATAAAATATAATAAATCAAGCAGAATGAGGTGGGATTTCAGCAAGAAGGTATTGAAGTGTAAATAGTTAAAAGGGACCTGGAGGAGAAAGACAAGGAGTAATTAACAAAACACAACCTAAAACCAAGCTACTGGAATAGTTACAGTTTCAGATGTGGTGGAAAACACATTCGAATATTAATATAAAACTAATTAGAATAATAATTGTCTTTTACACGCTTTTGTCGCTTCGTTTGGTCATCGTACTTTGATAGGCTTCTTAATAATGGATGTGTCGTTATTTAAGAAGTTTAAATTACATTCGATCTGTCAGGGAGGTCGAATTTACAAGTGGGGATACTTGGGATTGCAGATGGAACACGATTTAACCAGAAGTGATGTCTAACTGTGGTTTTAAAATGAGAAAATATTATGAATCAAGCAGAATGAGGCGGGAACTCAGCGAGAAGTTGGTTCAGTGAAAAAGTTCAAAGGCAGCTGGAGGAGAAGGACAAGACATATTTAACAAAGCAACACCCAAAACCAAGCTACTGAAACAGTTACAGTTTTAGATGTGGTGTAAAACAGAATGTAATAGGAAAAACTTAACCATAATAATATTGGCACACAAAAATTGCCTCTTTAACGTGCTTTTGTCGCTCCGTTTGGTCATCGTACATTTGATAGGCATCGTAATAATGGATATTTTGGTATTTAGGAAGTTTAAATTACATTCGATTTGTCAGTGAGGTCGAATTTACAAGTGGGGATACTTGCGATTGTAGATGTAACAAGACTTGACTAGATGTGAAGTGTAACTGTGGTATAAAAATGAAAAATATTTACATACATCAAGCAGAATGAGGCGGGATTTCAGCAAGAAGGAAGTGAAGTCTAAATAGTTGAAAGGGACCTGGAGGAGAAAGACAAGGAGTAATTAACAAAACACAACCTAATACCAAGCTACTGGAATAGTTACAGTTTCAGATGTGTTGTAAAACACATTGTAATTTGAAAAAATAATCAGAATAATAATAATTGGCACAAAAAGTGGGACTTTTACATACTTTTTCGCTCCGTTTTGTCACAGTACTTTGATAAGCTTCCTAATAATGGATAAGTGGGTATTTAGGAAGTTTAAATTACATTCGATCTGTCAGGGAGATCGAATTTACAAGTGGGGATACTTGGGATTGCAGATGGAACACGGCTTGACCATATGTGAAGTGTAACGGTGGTATAAAAATGATAAAATATAATAAATCAAGCAAAATGAGGCGGGAACTCAGCGAGAAGGCAAAGAAGTGTAAATAGTTAAAAAGGACCTGGAGAATAAAAACAAGGAATAATTAACAAAACAGAACCTAATAACAAAATACTGGAACAGATACAGTTTCATATTTGGTGTAAGACACATTGTAATATGCAAAAATAATCAAAATAATAATAATTGGGGGGAAAATGGCGTCTTTTATACGCTTTTGTCGCTCCGTTTGGTCATCGTACTTTGATAGGCTTCCTAATAATGGATTTGTCTTCATTTAGAAAGTTTAAATTACATTCGATCTGTCAGGGAGGTCGAACTTACAAGTGGGGATACTTGGGAATGTAGATGTAACACGACTTGACCAGATGTGAAGTGTAACTGTGGTATAAAAATGATAAAATATAATAAATCAAGCAGAATGAGGAGGGAACTCAGCGAGAGGGTATTGAAGTGTAAATAGTTAAAAGGGACCTGGAGGAGAAAGACAAGGAGTAATTAACAAAACACAACCTAAAACCAAGCTACTGGAATAGTTACAGTTTCAGATGTGGTGGAAAACACATTCGAATATTAATATAAAACTAATTAGAATAATAATTGTCTTTTACACGCTTTTGTCGCTTCGTTTGGTCATCGTACTTTGATAGGCTTCTTAATAATGGATGTGTCGTTATTTAAGAAGTTTAAATTACATTCGATCTGTCAGGGAGGTCGAATTTACAAGTGGGGATACTTGGGATTGCAGATGGAACACGATTTAACCAGAAGTGATGTCTAACTGTGGTTTTAATAATGGATTTGTCTTCATTTAGAAAGTTTAAATTACATTCGATCTGTCAGGGAGGTCGAACTTACAAGTGGGGATACTTGGGAATGTAGATGTAACACGACTTGACCAGATGTGAAGTGTAACTGTGGTATAAAAATGATAAAATATAATAAATCAAGCAGAATGAGGAGGGAACTCAGCGAGAGGGTATTGAAATGTAAATATTTTAAAGGGACCTGGAGCAGAAAGACAAGGAGTATTTAACAAAACACAACCTAAAACCAAGCTACAGGAATAGTTACAGTTTCAGATGTGGTGGAAAACACATTCGAATATTAATAAAAAATAATTATAATAATAATTGGGCCAAAAATGGCGTCTTTTATACGCTTTTGTCGCTCCGTTTAGTCATCGTACTTTGATAGGCTTCTTAATAATGGATATTTCGGTATTAACTCCTACTTTGATAGGCTTCTTAATAATGGATAAGTCGGTATTTAGGAAGTTTAAAATACATTCGATCTGTCAGGGAGATCGAATTTATAAGTGGGGATACTTGGGATGGTAGATGGAACACAACTTGACCAGATGTGAAGTGTAACTGTGGTATAAACATG
This sequence comes from Salminus brasiliensis, assembly GCF_030463535.1. Taxonomy (NCBI): domain Eukaryota; kingdom Metazoa; phylum Chordata; class Actinopteri; order Characiformes; family Bryconidae; genus Salminus; species Salminus brasiliensis. The sequence goes on along the minus strand of NC_132895.1, from coordinate 35,621,907 downwards.
AGAAAATATAATAAATCAAGCAGAATGAGGTGGGAAGGTAATGAAGTGTAAATAGTTAAAAGGGACCTGGAGCAGAAAGACAAGGAGGAATTTACAAAACACAACCTAGAACCAAGCTACTGAAATAGTTACAGTTTCAGATGTGTTGGAAAACACATTCGAATATTAATTAAAAAATAATAAGAATAATAATTGGGACAAAAATGGCGTCTTTTATGCGATTTCGTCGCTCCGCTTGTTGATCGTACTTTGATAGGCTTCTTAATAATGGATATTTCGGTATTTAGGAAGTTTAATTTATATTCGATCTGTCAGGGAGGTCGAATTTACAAGTCGGGATACTTGGGATAGTAGATGGAACACGACATGACCAGATGTGAAGTGTAACTGGTATAAAAATGATCAAATATGATAAATCAAGCAGAATGAGGCGGGATTTCAGCAAGAAGGTAGTGAAGTGTAAATTGTTAAAAGGGAATTGGAGAACAAATACAAGGAATAATTAACAAAACACCACCTAATACCAAACTACTGGAATATTTACATTTTCATATGTGGTGTAAAACACATTGTAAAATGAAAAAAATAATCATAATAATAATATTAATAATTGGCACAAAAAGTGCGTCTTTTACATGCTTTTTCGCTCCGTTTGGTCATCGCACTTTGATAGGCTTCTTAATAATGGATTTGTCTTATTTAGGAAATTTAAATTACATTCGATCTGTCAGGGAGGTCAAATTTACAAGTGGGGATACTTGGGATAGTAGATGGAACACAACTTGACCAGTCGTGAAGTGTAACTGTGGTAGAAGAATGATAAAGAAGGTAAAGAAGTGTAAATAGTTAAAAGGGACCTGGAGAAAAAAAAGACAAGGAGTAATTAACAAAACACAACCTAATACCAAGCTACTGGAATAGTTACAGTTTCAGATGTGTTGGAAAATACATTGTAATGTGAAAAACAAATTAGAATAATAATAATAATAACAATAATAATAATAATAATAACAACAATAATAATAATTGGCACAAAAAACGTGCGTCTTTTATATGCTTTTCGCTCCGTTTGGTCATCGTATGTATGTATGAATATATAATAAATCAAGCAGATGAGGCGGGAAGTCAGCGAGAACTTAATGAAGTGTAAATAGTTAAAAGGGACCTGGAGGAGAGAGACAAGTAGTACTAAACAAACACAACCTAAACCAAGCTACTGGAATAGTTACAGTTTCAGATGTGGTGGAAAACACATTCGAGTATTAATAAAAAAATAATTCGAATAATAATTTGGAAAAAACAGCGTCTTTTATTAGCATTTGTCGCTCCGTTTGGTCATCGTACTTTGATAGGCTTCTAAATAGTGGATGTTTCGGTATTTAGGAAGTATAAATCACATTCGATCTATCAGGGAGGTAGAATTTACAAGTGGGATGACTTGCGATTTTAGATGGAACACGACTTGACCAGATGTGAAGTGTAACGGTGGTATAAAAATGATAAAATATAATAAATCAAGCAGTATGAGGCGGGAACTAAGCAAGAAGGTAGTGAAGTGAAAATAGTTAAATGGGAGCTGGAGAAGAAAAACAAGGAATATTTAACAAAACACCACCTAATACCAAGCTACTGGAATAGTTACAGTTTCATATTTGGTATAAAACACATTGTAATATGCAAAAATAATCATAATAATAATAATTGGAACAAAAAGTGCGTCTTTTGCATGCTTTTTCGCTCCGTTTGGTCATCGTACTTTGATAGGCTTCTTAATAATGGATAAGTCGGTATTTAGGAAGTGTAAATTACATTCGATCTGTCAGGGAGATCGAATTTACAAGTGGGGATACTTGGGATAGTAGATGGAACACAACTTGACCAGATGTGAAGTGTAACTTTGGTATAAAAATGATAAAATATGATAAATCAAGCAGAATAAGGCGGGATTTCAGCAAGAAGGTAGTGAAGTGTAAATAGTTGAAAGGGACCTGGAGGAGAGAGACAAGGAGTATTTAACAAAACACAACCTAAAACCAAGCTACAGGAATAGTTACAGTTTCAGATGTGGTGTAAAACACATTGGAAAATTAATAAAAAAAAATAATTAGAATAATAATTGGGACAAAAATGGCGTCTTTCACACGTTTTTGTCGCTCCGCTTGGTCATCTTACTTTGATAGGCTTCTTAATAATGGATATTTCGGTATTTAGGAAATTTAATTTACATTCGATCTGTCAGGAGGGTCATATTTAGAAGTGGGGATACTTGGGAATGTAGATGGAACACGACTTGACCAGTTGTGAAGTGTAACTGTGGTACAAAAATGAAAAAAATATACATACATCAAGCAGAATGAGGAGGGATTTCAGCAAGAAGGTATTGAAGTGAAAATAGTTAAAAGGGAACTGGAGGAGAAAAACAAGGAATAATTAACAAAACACCACCTAATACCAAGCTACTGGCACAGAAACAGTTTCATATGTGTTGTAAAAAACATTGTAATATGAAAAAATAATAGTAATAATAATTGGCACAAAAAGTGCATCTTTTACATGCTTTTTCGCTCCGTTTGGTCATCGTACTTTGATAGGCTTCCTAATAATGGATAAGTCGGTATTTAGGAAGTTTAAATTACATTCGATCTGTCAGGGAGGTCGAATTTACAAGTGGCATAACTTGACATCGTAGATGGATCATGACTTGTCCAGATGTGAAGTGTAACTGTAGTATAAAAATGAAAAAAATATACATACATCAAGCAGAATGAGGCGGGATTTCAGCAAGAAGCTATTAAAGTGTAAATACTTGAAAGCGACCTGGAGTAGAAAGACAAGGAGTAATTAACAAAACACAACCTAAAACCAAGCCACTGGAATAGTTACAGTTTCAGATGTGGTGGAAAACACATTCGCATATTAATATAAAATAATTAGAAGAATAATTGGGACACAAATTGAGTCTTTTACACGCTTTTGTCGCTCCGTTTGGTCATCGTACTTTCATAGGCTTCTTAATAATGGATATTTCGGAATTTACATTTGATCTGTCAGGAAGGTCATGTTTACAAGTGGGGATACTTGGGAATGTAGATGGAACAAGACTTGACCAGATGTGAAGTGCAACTGTAGTATAAAAATTAAAAAAATATACATACATCAAGCAGAATGAGGCGGGAACTCACCGAGAAGGTAAAGAAGTGTAAATAGTTAAACGGGACCTAGAGAATAAAAACAAGGAATAATTAACAAAACACAACCTAATACCAAGCTACTGGAATAGTTACTGTTTCATATGTGGTGTAAAACACATTGTAATATGAAAATAATAATAATAATAATAATAATAATAATAATAATAATAATAATTGCCACAAAAAGTGCGTCTTTTACACGCTTTTTTCGCTCCGTTTGGTCATCGTACTTTGATAGGCTTCTTAATAATGGATAAGTGGGTATTTAGGAAGTTTAAATTACATTCGATCTGTCAGGAGGGTCGTATTTACAAGTGGGGATACTTGGGATTGCAGATGGAACACGACTTGACCATATGTGAAGTGTAACGCTGGTATAAAAATGATAAAATATAATAAATCAAGCAAAATGAGGCGGGACCTCAGCGAGAAGGCAAAGAAGTGTAACTAGTTAAAAGGGACCTGGAGAATAAAAACAAGAAATAATTAACAAAACACAACCTAATGCCAAGCTACTGGAATATATACAGTTTCATATTTGGTATAAAACACATTGTAATATGCAAAAATAATCAAAATAATAATAATTGGGGGGGAAATGGCGTCTTTTATACGCTTTTATCGCTCCGTTTGGTCATCGTACTTTGATAGGCTTCCTAATAATGGATTTGTCTTCATTTAGAAATTTTAAATTACATTCGATCTGTCAGGGAGGTCGAATTTACAAGTGGGGATACTTGGGATTGTAGATGGAACACAACTTGACCAGATGTGAAGTGTAACTGTGGTATAAAAATGATAATATATAATAAATCAAGCAGATTGAGGCGGGAACTCAGCGAGAACTTAATGAAGTGTAAATAGTTAAAAGGGAACTAGAGTAGAAAGACAAGGAGTAATTAACAAACCACCACCTAATACCAAGCTACTGGAATAGTTACAGTTTCAGATGTGGTGTAAAACACATTCGAATATTAATAAAAAAAAAATAATAATAATAATAATAATTGGGACGAGAATGGCGTCTTTTATACGCTTTTGTCGCTCCGTTTGGTCATCGTACTTTGATAGGCTTCTTAATAATGGATATTTCGGTATTTACGAAGTTTAATTTACATTCGATCTGTCAGGAGGGTCGTATTTACAAGTGGGGATACTTGGGAATGTAGATGGAACACGACTTGACCAGATGTGAAGTGTAACTGTGGTATAAACATGAGAAAATATAATAAATCAAGCAGATGAGGCGGGAAGTCAGCGAGAAGGTAAAGAAGTGTAAATAGTTAAAAGGGAACTAGAGTAGAAAGACAAGGAGTAATTAACAAACCACCACCTAATACCAAGCTACTGGAATAGTTACAGTTTCATATTTGCTGTAAAACACATTGTAATATGCAAAAGTAATCATAATAATAAAAATTGGGACAAAAATGGGGTCTTTTATACGCTTTTGTCGCTCCGATTGGTCATCGTACTTTGATAGGCTTCCTAATAATGAATTTGTCGTTAATAAGGAAGTTCAAATTACATTCGATCTTTCAGGGAGATCGAATTTACAAGTGGGGATACTTGGGATTGTAGATGGAACACTACTTGACCAGATATGAAGTGTAACTGTGGTATAAAAATGATAAAATATAATAAATAAAGCAGAATGAGGCGGGAACTCAGCGAGAAGGTATTGAAGTGTAAATAGTTAAAAGGGACCTGGAGAAAAAAGACAAGGAGTACTAAACAAAACTCAACCTAAAACCAAGCTACTGGAATATTTACAGTTTCAGATGTGGTGGAAAACACATTCGAATATTAATAAAAAATAATAATAATTGGGACAAGAATGGCGTCTTTTATACGCTTTTGTCGCTCCGTTTGGTCATCGTACTTTGATAGGCTTCTTAATAATGGATATTTCGGTATTTACGAAGTTTAATTAACATTCGATCTGTCAGGGAGGTCTGATTTACAAGTGGAATAACTTGCGATTGTAGATGGAACACGACTTGACCAGATGTGAAGTGTTACTGTGGTATAAAAATGAAAAAAATATACATACATCAAGCAGAATGAGGTGGGATTTCAGCAAGAAGGTATTGAAGTGAAAATAGTTAAAAGGGAACTGGAGGAGAAAAACAAGGAATAATTAACAAAACACCACCTAATACCAAGCTACTGGCACAGAAACAGTTTCAAATGTGTTGTAAAAAACATTGTAATATGAAAAAAATAATAGTAATAATAATTGGCACAAAAAGTGCATCTTTTACATGCTTTTTCCCTCCGTTTGGTCATCGTACTTGGATAGGCTTCTTAATAATGGATAAGTCGGTATTTAGGAAGTTTAAATTACATTCGATCTGTCAGGGAGATCGAATTTATAAGTGGGGATACTTGGGATGGTAGATGGAACACAACTTGACCAGATGTGAAGTGTAACTGTGGTATAAACATGAGAAAATATAAAAAATCAAGCAGAATGAGGCGGGAACTCAGTGAGAAGATAAAGAAGTGTAAATAGTTAAAAGCGACCTGGAGTAGATTAACAAACAAGTAATTAACAAACCACCACCTAATACCAAGCTACTGGAATAGTAACAGTTTCAGATGTGGTGGAAAACACATTCGAATATTAATAAAAAAATAATTCGAATAATAATTTGGAAAAAAACAGCGTCTTTTATTAGGATTTGTCGCTCCGTTTGGTCATCCTACTTTGATAGGCTTCTAAATAGTGGATGTTTCGGTATTTAGGAAGTTTAAATTACATTCGATCTATGAGGGAGGTCGAATTTACAAGTGGGATAACTTGCGATTGTAGATGGAACACGACCTGAACAGATGTGAAGTGTAACTGTGGTATAAAAATGATAAAATATAATAAATCAAGCAGTATGAGGCGGGAACTAAGCGAGAAGGTAATGAAGTGAAAATAGTTAAATGGGAGCTGGAGAAGAAAAACAAGGAATTTTTAACAAAACACCACACAATACCAAGCTACTGGAATAGTTACAGTTTCATATTTGGTGTAAAACACATTGTAATATGCAAAAATAATCATAATAATAATAATAATTGGGGGAAAAAATAGCGTCTTTTGTTAGCTTTTGTCGTTCCGTTTGGTCATCGTACTTTGATAGGCTTCTTAATAATGGATATTTCGGTATTTAGGAAGTTTAAATTACATTCGATCTATGAGGGAGGTCGAATTTACAAGTGGGATAACTTGCGATTGTAGATGGAACACGACCTGACCAGATGTGAAGTGTAACTGTGGTATAAAAATGATAAAATATAATAAATCAAGCAGTATGAGGCGGGAACTAAGCGAGAAGGTAGTGAAGTGAAAATAGTTAAATGGGAGCTGGAGAAGAAAAACAAGGAATATTTAACAAAACACCACCTAATACCAAGCTACTGGAATAGTTACAGTTTCATATTTGGTGTAAAACACATTGTAATATGCAAGAATAATCATAATAATAATAATTGGGACAAAAAGTGCGTCTTTTAGACGCTTTTGGCGCTCCGTTTAGTCATCGTACATTGATAAGCTTGTTAATAATGGATATTTCGTTATTAACGAAGTTTAATTTACATTCGATCTGTCAGGAGGGTCATATTTACAAATGGGGATACTTGGGAATGTAGATGTAACATGACTTGACCAGATGTGAAGTGTAACTGTGGTATAAAAATGATCAAATATAATAAATCAAGCAGAATGAGGAGGGAACTCAGCGAGAAGGTATTGAAATGTAAATATTTTAAAGGGACCTTGAGCAGAAAGACAAGGAGGAATTAACAAAACAGAACATAAAACCAAGCTTCTGGTATAGTTAAAGTTTCAGATGTGGTGTAAAAAACATTGTAATATGAAAAAATAATAGTAATAATAATTGGCACAAAAAGTGCATCTTTTACATGCTTTTTCGCTCCGTTTGGTTGTCGTACTTTGATAGGCTTCTTAATAATGGATAAGTCGGTATTTAGGAAGTTTAAAATACATTCGATCTGTCAGGGAGATCGAATTTATAAGTGGGGATACTTGGGATGGTAGATGGAACACAACTTGACCAGATGTGAAGTGTAACTGTGGTATAAACATGAGAAAATATAATAAATCAAGCAGAATGAGGCGGGAACTCAGCGAGAAGGTAATGAAGTGTAAATAGTTAAAAGGGACCTGGAGCAGAAAGACAAGGAGGAATTTACAAAACACAACCTAGAACCAAGCTACTGAAATAGTTACAGTTTCAGATGTGTTGGAAAACACATTCGAATATTAATTAAAAAATAATAAGAATAATAATTGGGACAAAAATGGCGTCTTTTATGCGATTTCGTCGCTCCGCTTGTTGATCGTACTTTGAAAGGCTTCTTAATAATGGATATTTCGGTATTTATGAAGTTTAATTTATATTCGATCTGTCAGGGAGGTCGAATTTACAAGTCGGGATACTTGGGATAGTAGATGGAACACGACTTGACCAGATGTGAAGTGCAACTGTGGTATAAAAATGATCAAATATGATAAATCAAGCAGAATGAGGCGGGATATTTACATTTTCATATGTGGTGTAAAACACATTGTAAAATGAAAAAAATAATCATAATAATAATATTAATAATTGGCACAAAAAGTGCGTCTTTTACACGCTTTTTCGCTCCGTTTGGTCATCGCACTTTGATAGGCTTCTTAATAATGGATTTGTCTTATTTAGAAAATTTAAATTACATTCGATCTGTCAGGGAGGTCGAATTTACAAGTGGGGATACTTTGGATAGTAGATGGAACACAACTTGACCAGTCGTGAAGTGTAACTGTGGTAGAAAAATGATAAAGAAGGTAAAGAAGTGTAAATAGTTAAAAGGGACCTGGAGAAAAAAAAGACAAGGAGTAATTAACAAAACACAACCTAATACCAAGCTACTGGAATAGTTACTGTTTCATATGTGGTGTAAAACACATTGTAATATGAAAAAAATAATAATAATAATAATAATTGCCACAAAAAGTGCGTCTTTTACATGCTTTTTCGCTCCGTTTGGTCAACAGAAAACATGGCGCCTTACTGCGACCGCTGTCAACATAAAAGTCCTTAGTGAGAAAACCAACGGGAGGAACAGAAAGTACGTGAACATTGAAATTAACCCAAGATTGACTGAAAAGTTCCGAAGAGCCTGTGGACCGCGGCCCGGAGCCGCCCCTGGGGGGGGCGCGGCGCCGCAGGGCTGACATAATAAACAAAACACAACCTAAAACCAAGCTACTGGAATAGTTACAGTTTCAGATGTGGTGGAAAACACATTCGAATATTAATAAAAAATAATAATAATAATTGGGACACAAATGGCGTCTTTTATACGCTTTTGTCGCTCCGTTTGGTCATCGTACTTTGATAGGCTTCTTAATAATGGATATTTCGGTATTTAGGAAGTTTAATTTCCATTCGATCTGTCAGAAAGGTCATATTTACAGGTGGGGATACTTGGGAATGTAGATGGAACAAGACTTGATCAGATGTGAAGTGTAACTGTGGTATAAAAATGATAAAATACAATAAATCAAGCAGAATGAGGCGGGAACTCAGCAAGAAGGTAGTGAAGTGTAAATAGTTGAAAGGGACCTGGAGGAGAGAGACAAGGAGTATTTAACAAAACACAACCTAAAACCAAGCTACAGGAATAGTTACAGTTTTAGATGTGGTGGAAAACACATTCGAATATTAATAAAAAATAATTATAATAATAACTGTGCCAAAAATGGCGTCTTTTATACGCTTTTGTCGCACCGTTTAGTCATCGTACATTGATAAGCTTGTAAATAATAGATATTTCGGTATTAACGAAGTTTAATTTACATTCGATCTGTCAGGAGGGTCATATTTACAAGTGTGGATACTTGGAAATGTAGATGTAACACGACTTGACCAGATGTGAAGTGTAACTGTGGTATAAAAATGAAAAAAATATACATACATCAAGCAGAATGAGGTGGGATTTCAGCAAGAAGGTATTGAAGTGAAAATAGTTAAAAGGGAACTGGAGGAGAAAAACAAGGAATAATTAACAAAACACCACCTAGTACCAAGCTACTGGCACAGAAACAGTTTCATATGTGTTGTAAAAAACATTGTAATATGAAAAAATAATAGTAATAATAATTGGCACAAAAAGTGCATCTTTTACATGCTTTTTCACTCCGTTTGGTCATCGTACTTTGATAGGCTTCTTAATAATGGATAAGTCGGTATTTAGGAAGTTTAAATTACATTCGATCTGTCAGGGAGATCGAATTTATAAGTGGGGATACTTGGGATGGTAGATGGAACACAACTTGACCAGATGTGAAGTGTAACTGTGGTATAAACATGAGAAAATATAAAAAATCAAGCAGAATGAGGCGGGAACTCAGTGAGAAGGTATTGAAGTGTAAATAGTTAAAAGGGAACTGGAGGAGAAAGACAAGAAGTAATTAACAAAACACAACCTAAAGCCAAGCTACTGTAATAGTTACAGTTTCAGATGTGGTGGAAAACACATTTGAATATTAATATAAAACTAATTAGAATAATAATTTGGTGAAAAATAGCGTCTTTAATTAGCTTTTGTCGCTCCGTTTGGTCATCGTACTTTGATAGGCTTCCTAATAATGGATAAGTCGGTATTTAGGAAGTTTAAATTACATTCGATCTGTCAGGGAGATCGAATTTATAAGTGGGGATACTTGGGATGGTAGATGGATCACGACTTGTCCAGATGTGAAGTGTAAGTGTAGTATAAAAATGAAAAAAATATACATACATCAAGCAGAATGAGGCAGGATTTCAGCAAGAAGCTATTAAAGTGTAAATACTTGAAAGCGACCTGGAGTAGAAAGACAAGGAGTAATTAACAAAACACAACCTAAAACCAAGCTACTGGCATAGTTACAGTTTCAGATGTGGTGGAAAACACATTAGAATATTAATAAAAAAATAATTATAATAATAATTGGGATAAAAAATGGCGTCTTTTATACGCTTTTGTCGCTCCGTTTGGTCATCGTACTTTGATAGGCTTCTTAATAATGGATATGTCGGTATTTACGAAGTTTAATTTACATTCGATCTGTCAGGAGGGTCGTATTTACAAGTGGGGATACTTGGGAATGTAGATGGAACACGACTTGACCAGATGTGAAGTGTAACTGTGGCATAAACATGAGAAAATATAATAAATCAAGCAGAATGAGACGGGAACTCAGCGAGAAGGTAAAGAAGTGTAAATAGTTAAAAGGGAACTAGAGTAGAAAGACAAGGAGTAATAAACAAACCACCACCCAATACCAAGCTACTGGAATAGTTACAGTTTCATATTTGGTGTAAAACACATTGTAATATGCAAAAGTAATCATAATAATAAAAATTGGGACAAAAATGGCGTCTTTTATACGCTTTTGTCGCTCCGATTGGTCATCGTACTTTGATAGGCTTCCTAATAATGAATTTGTCGTTAATAAGGAAGTTCAAATTACATTCGATCTTTCAGGGAGATCGAATTTACAAGTGGGGATACTTGGGATTGTAGATGGAACACTATTTGAGTGTAACTGTGGTATAAAAATGATAAAATATAATAAATCAAGCAGTATGAGGCGGGAACTAAGCAAGAAGGTAGTGAAGTGAAAATAGTTAAATGGGAGCTGGAGAAGAAAAACAAAGAATATTTAACAAAACACCACCCAATACCAAGCTACTGGAATAGTTACAATTTCATATTTGGTGTAAAACACATTGTAATATGCAAAAATAATCATAATAATAATAATTGGGACAAAAAGTGCGTCTTTTACATGCTTTTTCGCTCCGTTTGGTCATCGTACTTTGATAGGCTTCTTAATAATGGATAAGTCGGTATTTAGGAAGTGTAAATTACATTCGATCTGTCAGGGAGATCGAATTTACAAGTGGGGATACTTGGGATAGTAGATGGAACACAACTTGACCAGATGTGAAGTGTAACGTTGGTATAAAAATGATAAAATATGATAAATCAAGCAGAATGAGGCGGGATTTCAGCAAGAAGGTAGTGAAGTGTAAATAGTGAGAGAGACAAGGAGTATTTAACAAAACACAACCTAAAACCAAGCTACAGGAATAGTTACAGTTTCAGATGTGGTGGAAAACACATTCGAATATTAATAAAAAATAATTATAATAATAATTGGGCCAAAAATGGCGTCTTTTATACGCTTTTGTCGCTCCGTTTAGTCATCGTACTTTGATAGGCTTCTTAATAATGGATATTTCGATATTAACGAATTTTAATTTACATTAGATCTGTCAGTAGGGTCATATTTACAAGTGGAGATACTTGGGAATGTAGATGGAACACGACTTGACCAGATGTGAAGTGTAACTGTGGTATAAAAATGATAAAATATACATACATCAAGCAGAATGACCATTACAAACTGCATTCGATCAGCGAGTGAGGTCGTATGTACTAGTGGGAAACTCGAAATCTTTGATGTAATGTATAATTGTGGTATAAAAATTTATATATATATACATACACACATATATCATGCAGAATTAGCGGTAAACTCAGAGAAGGCATCAAAGAATAACATATTAAAGAGTTAGCTGGAGGAGGTGGTCAAGATGTAAATAAATAACACCTAAAATTGAGCTATTGCAGTTGGTTCATTTCAACCTGTGTTCAAAAACACATTTTAATAATAATAAAAATAATCATAATAATAACTGAAGACAAGCTCACCTTTTACACGCTGTTTCCGCTCCGTTGGGTCATGGGACATGGCTAGGATGTTTAAAAAGGTGATCGAATATGTCGTTTAAATCAATTGTAAATAATATTCGATCAACCAATAAGGTCCTAGTAACAAGCGGGAAACCCTGGATTAAAGATGAAACACGACTTTACCAGATGTAATGTGTAATTGTGATATCAAAATGAGAAAATATGCATACATGAAGCAGAATGATGCGAGAATGAATAAAAGAATAATCAGGAAGCTGGAGGAGAAGTGTCATGCTGGCTAGGCTAGACAATGACGGGTGAACACTCGCAGGGACGTTGCGATGCAAGATTTATTCAAACAAAACGGGAAAACACAAGAGTGCAGCAATAACGCATGGGGTACTGACTAAGCAGAACAAACGTGACAACGCAACATGGGCAAACTTGAAAGCCACACGAGGCTGGTTGGTAGCCAGGCGAGATAAGGAAGATAATGCTAGACCCAAACGTCACCGGCAGGACCAGTGAAACTAAAACGGGACACCGCGCTCGTCAGGCTCGTCAACTTACTTGACTCGAACACTAGGGAATCGGTCGCCGAATCCTCCAGGCAACCAACCTGTCAACCAAAAAGCGAACTCCTCCTGAAGGTGAATCGGCTCTTACAGAGCGTACACTAGAGGACACCATAAACAGACCTAGAATCTCTGGAACAGCGAAGCCAACATACAGCTTGGCGTAGCAAGTACAATTCTCGGCAACGAGAATGTCCGTGTTAGCTCCCTTTAGAACCCAGCTCTCAAGTGACCTAACTCAAAACATGAAATGAACGTTAATGACACACTTGAACAAACATGGCGTTGTACATAAATGGCTGTGAACATAAAAGTCCTTGAACTTGAAGCCTGTGGAGCGCGGGTCGGGACCGCCCCCGGGGCTGGCACGGCGACGCGGACCTGACAAGAAGGACAAGATGTAAATAGAAAAAAACAGCTAAAATCGAACTGTTGGAGTACTAACAGTTTCACCTGGGGCCGAAAACACTTTCTAATAATAATAATAATAATAATAATAATAATAAAATTCATCATAATATTAACTGGCAACAATCACACCTTTCATGCACTTTTCCGCTCAATCGGGTCATGGCACGTTGCTTGGCAGTTCAATGAAGGGAAATGTACCTTTGTAAGAATTGTTAAATTACACTACATCAGTCAGTGATGTCGTATTTACACGGGGATAACATCTATAAATTATAGATGAATCAAGGGTTTAGCAGGTGTGTCTTTCCGTCGTTCCGCAGAGCTCCTCTCGTTAAGGTTCGAACGTAATACAAATTGTCAAGTCAAGTCAAATTTATTTGTATAGCGCTTTTTACAACTGTTGTCGTCACAGCTTTACATAATTAGTACTTAATAAAGAACAGAGACAGAGAAGAAAGAAGGAATAACATGAAGCGTCAAAGACCCCCGTGAGCAAGCCAACGGCGACAGTGGCAAGGAAAAACTCCCTCAGAGCTGGAGGAAGAAACCTTGGGAGGAACCAAGACTCACAATGGGGACCCATCCTCCTCTGGCCAGACTGTTTTAAACATTAATGATAAAAATGACCAAAGCAGATACAACAGAAAGTTGATGGTGGTGATATTAATAGTGTCAGACAGGCACGAGTCCATCTAGGTTTCAGCACGGCCACCAAACAGGCAGCAGCGGCAGGCGGGTGAGCCATGGGTGGTGGCGGGTTGGGGGGACCCGCTGGCCGGACTGGTAGGTGGCAGCTGGTTAGATGCAGGTAGAGGGGACCTCAGCGGGCAATCTTCCAGCAGATCGGGCTGGGTGGCCATTTACTCGAAGAAGGTAAAGAGAGAAAAGTTAGTTCTAAGAGGAATTTTATGGAGTGCAGAGAATGTTGAGAATCAGCATCTGGGTATGTCTGATGACTCCGGCAGGTCTGATTATCACAGCATAATTAAAAGTAGAGAGCCAGAAGGTAACACGGACACGGGTGTACCCTGAGAACACCAGCATCTATCTGCTCCACCGTCAACAAACCTGAGTGATCGCGTGTAAGCAGCGAGACGACAGCTCCAGCATCTCAGTGTACTACAATTCCCTGGGTCCGCGAACCCCTGGACCTGCAGCCCTTATCTAAGAAACATTAATTACCAAAAGCTAAACTAAACATATAAGTTTTCAGCTTAGATTTAAAGATTGAGACTGTGTCTGAGTCCCGAACATTATCTGGAAGGTTATTCCAGAGCTGGGGGGCTTTATAGGAAAAGGCTCTTCCCCCTGCTGAGGTTTTCTGAATTTTGGGAACGCGTAAGAGGCCAGCACCCTGAGATCTAAGTAGTCTTGATGGTTCGTAATATACTATAAGATCCTGCAGGTACTCAGGAGCGAGGCCATGTAGGGCTTTATATGTTAATAAAAGAATTTTGTATTCAATACGGAATTTAACTGGGAGCCAATGAAGTGCTGATAGAACTGGACTGATATGGTCAAATTTTCTAGTTTTAGTAAGGACCCTGGCTGCAGCATTTTGCTTATATCTTGCCATATCTTACTTCTGCGTAGTTTGAAGATAAATCATTTATCTTTACAAATTGGAAGCGTCCAGTTAGATATGATTGGAACCATGATAGGGCTGTCCCTGTGATTCCAACCATTTTCTCTAATCTTTCTAGTAATATAGAATGATCTATTGTATCAAAGGCTGCACAAAGGTCTAGTAGGACTAATAAAGATACGTAGCCTTGATCAGAGGCAAGAAGGAGATCATTCGTAATCTTCACTAGGGCTGTCTCTGTGCTGTGATTGAGTCTAAATCCAGACTGGAATTTCTCATACATGTCATTTTTACTCAGGTATAAGCAGAGTTGTTGGGCCACAGCTTTTTCTAATATCTTAGATACGAAGGTTAAGTTTGAGATGGGTCTATAATTAGATAATACGCTAGCATCAAGATTTGGTTTCTTGATTAAAGGTTTTATAACTGCTATTTTAAGGGTTTGGGGTACATGCCCAAGGCTAAGGGATGAATTTACAATTGTTAAAAGAGGTCCGATTATAATTGGGAGAATTTCATTTAGCAATTTAGAGGGAATCGGGTCGAGTGTACATGTTGTACAATTAGCTGAGGATATAATTTTTTCTAGTTCAGGCTGTGGAAGTGGGTAGAAGGCTTCCAGCCTTTGTTCTACAACCAAGTTATGTTCTAAAGCAACTACATCAGGTGACGGCCATGTTTGATTTAATAAGCAGGGTTGGATTTGTTGTCTAATATTTTCTATT
Organism: Salminus brasiliensis; assembly: GCF_030463535.1. Classification (NCBI taxonomy): domain Eukaryota; kingdom Metazoa; phylum Chordata; class Actinopteri; order Characiformes; family Bryconidae; genus Salminus; species Salminus brasiliensis. The sequence goes on along the minus strand of NC_132895.1, from coordinate 35,606,678 downwards.
TTATTATTAAAATAGTCCATAAAAACATGACTGGTTAAAGATAATGGGATCTGGGGTTAAGTATCTGCCTGGCTTTTAGTAAGTTTAGAGATCTCATTAAAAAGAATTCTGGGATTGTTTTTCTCGATCAGCGAGGCCAGATACACTGAGCGAGCTTTAATGAGTGCCTTTCTATATTGACTAAGGCTGTCCTTCCACGCAGAGTGGAACACCTCTAGTTTGGTCGTCCGCCATTTACGCTCTAGTTTCCGCACTGTTTGTTTTAAGGTACGAGTTTGATCACTGTACCACGGTGCGAGCCTTTTTTGCCTCATCATTTTATTTTTGAACGGTGCTACTTTGTCTAAGGTTGATCGAAGGGTATTCTCTAGATCGTTTGTTAATTTAACTAGCTCCGTTTGGTCTGACGGAGTGTAAGCTAAGGTCGAAAGGGGTGGGAGATTTTTAGTAAACTGTACAGCTGTCATTGGTGTTATTGTGCGCTTTAGGCAGTGTTGGGGAGAAGAATTTACATTTTGCCTTAGATGTAGCTCAAAGGAGATTAGATAATGGTCTGAAATTACTGAGCTTTAAGGTAGAATATTTAGCTGATCAATGCTAACACCCAGGGTCAGGACTAAATCTAGGGTATGATTACAGTAATGTGTGGGTCCAGTTATGTTTTGTATAATGCCAACAGAATCTAAAGTTGATACAAACGCCTTTGTTAATGGATCGTCTGCTTTTTCAAAGTGAATATTAAAATCTCCTACTATTAACTCCTACTACACACTGCCAAGTCTGCAGAAAAATTACTGAATTCTTTTAAAAATTCAGAGTAGGGCCCTGGAGGCCTATAAATATTAATCAGTGAGAAAACATTTTTATTTGTGGCCGGATTTGATATATTAATGTAGATAAGCTCAAAAGAAGTGAAGGTGTTAGTGTTTTTGAATAATCTCTAGTGTATTCTGATAGAATATACATACTCCACCTCCTCTGCCTGATAATCTAGGGCTATGTACATATTTATAGCCTGCGGGGGTGGCTTCATTTAGAGCTATATATTGATCAGGTCTAATCCAGGCTTCGGTTAGGCAGAAAACATCTAGTTTCTGATCACATATCATTTCATTTACGATCACTGCTTTTGAGGATAGTGATCTAATGTTAAGTTGACCGAGCTTTAGGTCTGAGGTGCTGCTGTTATCGTTGAAATGAGAGATTTTAACACTGATTAAATGATTAAAACGAGCTGATCTAGATGTTCTCTGTTTGGCTTTAATTCGGGGCACAGACACAGTCTCAATACGGTGAAACCTGGGTGACGCCTCAAAGCAGCTCGCAGACGGTCGGTTTAGCCTGTCTGTCTGCGGCCTGGTCTCGGCTCTGGATTGTCAGCAGTCCTTTACACTCCTCTGCCGACTAACTAGCAGACTATGCGCTATGCTGCACGAAAGTAAGGCAGCACCCTCCCGCGTGGGGTGGACACCATCCCTACCTAAAAAACCAGGCTTGCCCTCAAACTTTAACCAATTATCTATGAAGCCCACATGATTTTCGGAACACCACTTGGACATCCAGCGGTTCAGCGCTGTGATTCGGCTGCAGGACTCAGCGCCGCGCCTCATTGGGATGGGACCAGAGCAAATTACGGCATCGGACATCGTCTGGGCCAGTTTAACCACCTCTTTAATATTATCCTTAGTTATTTCTGACTGCCGCAGACGAATATCATTGGCCCCTACATGAATCACTATCCTCGAATATCTCCTGTTTGCTAGCCGCTTAAAGTTGCCGCTAATGTCCGGCGCTCTGGCTCCCGGTAAACAGCTAACGGTCACTGCTGGAGCCCCTAAAGGACAAGTTATCTTCACGTGTCGAACAATAGAGTCTCCTATAACAGGCTTCTCAGCGGGTGTTTCGCTGAGCGGGGCAAACCTGTTTGACACGCGAATCGGGGGGAGAGCGTGGTGTTCCGGTGGGCTAGCTTCGGCCTTTGCGCTAGCATTAGCCTTAGCTAACCCTAACCCAGCAGCATCTGTCCTACCTCACCTGCTGCTTCTGACGTCTCCAACACCACACGCCATTGATTGTAAGCAGCGCCCCCTGGTAGAAGAGGACTAGGATAAGATTGGACTCTCTGGAGCAGAAAAACATGAACTTACTGGCACCATGCCCAATGTCCGGCATGAGTCACCTGGATATAAAGCCCCCCACCATTGAGCTGTGGAGCAGTGTAACTGTCTTCTCTAGAACTTTTGGCATGAGGTGGAGTGGTGCTCATCCAACATACTGACTTCACTAATGTTCGTCATTGAAGGTGTTGGATAGTTATTTGGCATCCTACAGCACGCCAATCTTTATGTGTTCTGTTCATAATGTTGCTTTTCAAGCAAAATTCTCCTCTTCCTCCAGTTACTGCAAGACCCTCAAACTGAGCATATTACACTACAGTACATCTGCTGTTCCACTGGATGTTCTAAGACAAAGTGTAAACAAAGATGGCCACCCCACTTTTTAATTGAAAAGAAGGTTAGCTGAGCAGACCCCAGTAAGTTTGACAATAAGTGACAGTAAGTGAACAGCAATTGGGGAATTGTGTCTAGAACTACTGAAATGTTCTAGATAGATTCTAAAAAAAAATTCCCAGCCCAAAGATTGTGAGGAAATTGAGAGCTTCATTCTTTTCAGCAGCTTTCATGAGCTTTTTATATTAGTATATTTAATGAGCAAACAACCAATTGCAATTAATATGAGTCTTTAAAAGGCATGTGATGTGACCGGTGTTCTCCATCGCGGTGGGGCGGGGTTCTCTATAAAGCCAGCAAAGTCTCAGTTCACAGTAATAAAGTGCTATATAAATAACCAAATTTGGATTAAAGTGGGAATTGTGTCTAGAACTGCTGAAATGTTCTACATCAATATATCACAGCACAAAGATCATGAATAATGGCTTGGTGTTTGAGATCTTCAAACACTGCAGTTCTGTTTCAGGAACCTGGTTTTCAGCTGGATCTGGGCTTCTGGATCTTCATCTGCACTGAAGAGACCAGTCTGGAAGGTCAGCGTGAGGACTCATTTATCTGAGCTTCTTCCCTTAACGCAAAGCCTCCACACTTCATCATCCATGCTCTCCCATTCCTTATTCTAGAAGATCAGATTTTTCTGAGCAATTCATTTTCCGTTTGGCCTGGTGGCCTCAGTAAACCACATATGACCCTCAGCCCTACGCATGCTGGGCAGATAACAAGGTTTGGTTCATTTGGGAAAGCCCCAAGACTCTCTTTCTGTCAGATGAAAAAGAAGAAGTCATGCCATACAGAAAGTCTCTCTTCTGAATCTCCCCTTCCTAAAGAATAAATCAAATTGATCCAACCCAGACTGATATCATATGAGCTTCAGAGCTCTGACTATTTTAGAGCAAGGTTAAACTCTGATGGTTGGTTATTACTATGGGGACAGATAGTCATCCTCGAATTACATTCGATCTGTCAGTGAGATGGTACTTACAAGTGGGGATACTTGGGATGGTAGATGGAACACGACTTGACCAGATGTGAAGTTGCTGTGGTAGAAAACAGAGAAAAAGTTACATAAATCAAGCAGAATAAGAAGAAGGTAGGTTAATGGCATGTTTTACGAGCCATTTTCGCTCTGGTTGGTCATCGCATGTTGCTAGGCTTCTTAATAATGGATATTGCGTTTTTAGGAAGTTTAAATTACATTCGATCTGTCAGTGAGGTCGAATTTACAAGTGGGGATACTTGAGATTGTAGATGGAACATGACTTGACCAGACGTTAATTGTAATGGTGGTATAAAAATAAGAAAATATAAATAAATCAGAATAAGGCGGAAAGTCAGCAATAAGGTAGTGAAGTGTAAATAGTTAAAAGGGAGCTGGAGGAGAAGGACAATGAATAATTAACTATTACATTAGCTTGGTTTTATATGGTGTTTTGTTACAGTTTCAGATGTGGTGGAAAACACATTCAAATATTATTAAAAAATAATTAGAATAATAATTGGGACAAAAATGGCGTCTTTTATACGCTTTTGTTGCTTCGTTTGGTCATCGTACTTTGATAGGCTTCTTAATAATGGATGTGTCGCTATTTAAGAAGTTTAAATTACATTCGATCTGTCAGGGAGGTCGAATTTACAAGTGGGGATACTTGGGATTGCAGATGGAACACGATTTAACCAGAAGTGATGTGTAACTGTGGTTTTAAAATGAAAAAATATTATGAATCAAGCAGAATGAGGCGGGAACTCAGCGAGAAGTTGGTTCAGTGAAAAAGTTCAAATGGAGCTGGAGGAGAAGGACAAGACATATTTAACAAAGCAACACCCAAAACCAAGCTACTGAAATAATTACAGTTTTAGATGTGGTGTAAAACAGAATGTAATAGGAAAAACTTAACCATAATAATATTGGCACACAAATTGCCTCTTTAACATGCTTTTGTCGCTCCCTTTGGTCATCGTACATTTGATAGGCATCGTAATAATGGATATTTTGGTATTTAGGAAGTTTAAATTACATTCGATTTGTCAGGGAGGTCGAATTTACAAGTGGGGATACTTGCGATTGTAGATGTAACAAGACTTGACTAGATGTGAAGTGTAACTGTGGTATAAAAATGAGAAAATATAATAAATCAAGCAGAATGAGGCGGGACCTCAACGAGAAGGTAAAGAAGTGTAAATAGTTGAAAGGGACCTGGAGGAGAAAGACAAGGAGTAATTAACAAAACACCACCAAATACCAAGCTACTGGAATAGTTACAGTTTCATATGTGGTGTAAAACACATTGTAATATGAAAAAAATAATAATAATAATAATAATAGCCACAAAAAGTGCGTCTTTTACATGCTTTTGTCGCTCCGTTTGGTCATCGGACTTTGATAGGCTTCTTAATAATGGATATTTCGGTATTTAGGAAGTTTAATTTATATTCGATCTGTCAGGGAGGTCGAATTTACAAGTGGGGATACTTGGGAATGTAGATGGAACAAGACTTGACCAGATGTGAAGTGTAACTGTGGAATAAAAATGAGAAAATATAATAAATCAAGCAGAATGAAGCGAGAACTAAGCGAGAAGGTAGTGAAGTGTAAATAGTTAAAAGGGACCTGGAGGAGAGAGACAAGTAGTACTAAACAAACACAACCTAAAACCAAGCTACTGGAATAGTTACAGTTTCATATTTGGTGTAAAACACATTGTAATATGCAAAAATAATCATAATAATAATAATAATTGGGGAAAAAATAGCGTCTTTTGTTAGCTTTTGTCGCTCCGTTTGGTCATCGTACTTTGATAGGCTTCTTAATAATGGATATTTCGGAATTTAGGAAGTTTAAATTACATTCGATCTATGAGGGAGGTCGAATTTACAAGTGGGATAACTTGCGATTGTAGATGGAACACTACTTGACCAGATGTGAAGTGTAACTGTGGAATAAAAATGATAAAATATAATAAATCAAGCAGTATGAGGCGGGAACTAAGCGAGAAGGTAGTGAAGTGAAAATAGTTAAATGGGAGCTGGAGAAGAAAAACAAGGAATATTTAACAAAACACCACCTAATACCAAGCTACTGGAATAGTTACAGTTTCATATTTGGTGTAAAACACATTGTAATATGCAAAAATAATCATAATAATAATAATCGGGACAAAAAGTGCGTCTTTTATATGCTTTTGGCGCTCCGTTTAGTCATCGTACATTGATAAGCTTGTTAATAATGGATATTTCGGTATTAACGAAGTTTAATTTACATTCGATCTGTCAGGAGGGTCATATTTACAAGTGGGGATACTTGGGAATGTAGATGTAACACGACTTGACCAGATGTGAAGTGTAACTGTGGTATAAAAATAATAAAATATAATAAATCAAGCAGAATGAGGAGGGAACTCAGCGAGAAGGTATTGAAATGTAAATATTTTAAAGGGACCTGGAGCAGAAAGACAAGGAGGAATTAACAAAACAGAACATAAAACCAAGCTTCTGGTATAGTTAAAGTTTCAGATGTGGTGTAAAACACATTGGAATATTAATTTAAAAAAATAATTAGAATAATAATTGGGACAAAAATGACGTCTTTCACACGTTTTTGTCGCTCCGTTTGGTCATCGTACTTTGATAGGCTTCTCAATAATGGATATTTCGGTATTTAGGAAATTTAATTTACATTCGATCTGTCAGGAGGGTCATATTTAGAAGCGGGGATACTTGGGAATGTAGATGGAACACGATTTGACCAGTTGTGAAGTGTAACTGTGGTATAAAAATGAAAAAAATATACATACATCAAGCAGAATGAGGTGGGATTTCAGCAAGAAGGTATTGAAGTGAAAATAGTTAAAAGGGAACTGGAGGAGAAAAACAAGGAATAATTAACAAAACACCACCTAATACCAAGCCACTGGGACAGAAACAGTTTCATATGTGTTGTAAAAAACATTGTAATATGAAAAAATAATAGTTATAATAATTGGCACAAAAAGTGCATCTTTTACATGCTTTTTCGCTCCGTTTGGTCATCTTACTTTGATAGGCTTCTTAATAATGGATAAGTCGATATTTAGGAAGTTTAAAATACATTCGATCTGTCAGGGAGATCGAATTTATAAGTGGGGATACTTGGGATGGTAGATGGAACACAACTTGACCAGATGTGAAGTGTAACTGTGGTATAAACATGAGAAAATATAATAAATCAAGCAGAATGAGGCGGGAACTCAGCGAGAAGGTAATGAAGTGTAAATAGTTAAAAGGGACCTGGAGCAGAAAGACAAGGAGGAATTTACAAAACACAACCTAGAACCAAGCTACTGAAATAGTTACAGTTTCAGATGTGTTGGAAAACACATTCGAATATTAATTAAAAAATAATAAGAATAATAATTGGGACAAAAATGGCGTCTTTTATGCGATTTCGTCGCTCCGCTTGTTGATCGTACTTTGATAGGCTTCTTAATAATGGATATTTCGGTATTTAGGAAGTTTAATTTATATTCGATCTGTCAGGGAGGTCGAATTTACAAGTCGGGATACTTGGGATAGTAGATGGAACACGACTTGACCAGATGTGAAGTGTAACTGTGGTATAAAAATGATCAAATATGATAAATCAAGCAGAATGAGGCGGGATTTCAGCAAGAAGGTAGTGAAGTGTAAATTGTTAAAAGGGAATTGGAGAACAAATACAAGGAATAATTAACAAAACACCACCTAATACCAAGCTACTGGAATATTTACATTTTCATATGTGGTGTAAAACACATTGTAAAATGAAAAAAATAATCATAATAATAATATTAATAATTTGCACAAAAAGTGCGTCTTTTACATGCTTTTTCGCTCCGTTTGGTCATCGCACTTTGATAGGCTTCTTAATAATGGATTTGTCTTATTTAGGAAATTTAAATGACATTCGATCTGTCAGGGAGGTCGAATTTACAAGTGGGGATACTTGGGATAGTAGATGGAACACGACTTGACCAGTCGTGAAGTGTAACTGTGGTAGAAAAATGATAAAATATAAGAAATCAAGCAGAATGAGGCGGAAAATCAGCAAGAAGATAAATAAGTGTAAATAGTTAAAAGGGAGCTGGAGGATAAAAACAAGGAATAATTAAAAAAACACCACCTAATAACAAGCTACTGGAAGAGTTACTGTTTCAGATGTGTTGGAAAACACATTGTAATGTGAAAAAAAAATTAGAATAATAATAATAATAATAATAATAATAATAATAATAATTGGCACTTTTACATGCTTTTTCGCTCCGTTTGGTCAACAGAAAACATGGCGCCTTACTGCGACCGCTATCAACATAAAAGTCCTTAATGAGAAAACCAACGGGAGGAACAGAAAGTACGTGAACATTGAAATTAACCCAACATTGACTGAAAAGTTCCGAAGAGCCTGTGGACCGCGGCCCGGAGCCGCCCCTGGGGGGGGGGGCGCGGCGCCGCAGGGCTGACATAATAAACAAAACACAACCTAAAACCAAGCTACTGGAATAGTTACAGTTTCAGATGTGGTGGAAAACACATTCGCATATTAATATAAAATAATTAGAATAATAATTGGGACACAAATTGAGTCTTTTCCACGCTTTTGTCGATTGGTTTGGTCATCGTACTTTGATAGGCTTCTTAATAATGGATATTTCGGAATTTACATTCGATCTGTCAGGAAGGTCGTGTTTACAAGTGGGGATACTTGGAAATGTAGATGGAACAAGACCTGACCAGATGTGAAGTGCAACTGTAGTATAAAAATGAAAAAAATATACATACATCAAGCAGAATGAGGCGGGAACTCACCGAGAAGATAAAGAAGTGTAAATAGTTAAAAGGGACCTGGAGAATAAAAACAAGGAATAATTAACAAAACACAACCCAATACCAAGCTACTGGAATAGTTACTGTTTCATATGTGGTGTAAGACACATTGTAATATGAAAATAATAATAATAATGATAATTGCCACAAAAAGTGCGTCTTCTACACGCTTTTGTCGCTCCGATTGGTCATCGTACTTTGATAGGCTTCCTAATAATGAATTTGTCGTTAATAAGGAAGTTCAAATTACATTCGATCTTTCAGGGAGATCGAATTTACAAGTGGGGATACTTGGGAATGTAGATGGAACAAGACTAGACCAGATGTGAAGTGCAACTGTAGTATAAAAATGAAAAAAATATACATACATCAAGCAGAATGAGGCGGGAACTCACCGAGAAGGTAAATAAGTGTAAATAGTTAAAAGGGACCTGGAGAAAAAAAGACAAGGAGTAATTAACAAAACACAACCTAATACCAAGCTACTGGAACAGTTACTGTTTCATATGTGGTGTAAAACACATTGTAATATGAAAAAAAAAAAAATAATAATAATAGCCACAAAAAGTGCTTCTTTTACATGCTTTTTCGCTCCGTTTGGTCAACAGAAAACATGGCGCCTTACTGCGACCGCTGTCAACATAAAAGTCCTTAGTGAGAAAACCAACGGGAGGAACAGAAAGTACGTGAACATTGAAATTAACCCAATATTGACTGAAAAGTTCCGAAGAGCCTGTGGACCGCGGCCCGGAGCCGCCCCTGGGGGGGGCGCGGCGCCGCAGGGCTAACATAATAAACAAAACACAACCTAAAACCAAGCTACTGGAATAGTTACAGTTTCAGATGTGGTGGAAAACACATATTAATATAAAATAATTAGAATAATAATTGGGACAAAAATGACGTCTTTTACACGCTTTTGTCGCTCCGTTTGGTCATCGTACTTTGATAGGCTTCTTAATAATGGATATTTCGGTATTTAGGAAATTTAATTTACATTCGATCTGTCAGGAGGGTCATATTTAGAAGTGGGGATACTTGGGAATGTAGATGGAACACGACTTGACCGGTTGTGAAGTGTAACTGTGGTATAAAAATGAAAAAAATTTACATACATCAAGCAGAATGAGGTGGGATTTCAGCAAGAAGGTATTGAAGTGAAAATAGTTAAAAGGGAACTGGAGGAGAAAAACAAGGGATAATTAACAAAACACCACCTAATACCAAGCTACTGGCACAGAAACAGTTTCATATGTGTTGTAAAAAACATTGTAATATGAAAAAATAATAGTAATAATAATTGGCACAAAAAGTGCATTTACATTCGATCTGTCAGGGAGATCGAATTTACAAGTGGGGATACTTGGGATTGTAGATGGAACACAACTTGACCAGATATGAAGTGCGAGAACTTAATGAAGTGTAAATAGTTAAAAGGGAGCTGGAGCAGAAAGTCAAGGAGTAATTTACAAAAAACAAACCTAAAACCAAGCTACTGGAATAGTTACAGTTTCAGATGTGGTGGAAAACACATTCGAATATTAATAAAAAATAATTATAATAATAATAATAATAATAATTGGGACAAGAATGGCGTCTTTTATACGCTTTTGTCGCTCCGTTTGGTCATCGTACTTTGATAGGCTTCTTAATAATGGATATTTCGGTATTTAGGAAGTTTAATTTACATTCGATCTGTCAGAAAGGTCATATTTGCAGGTGGGGATACTTGGGAATGTAGATGGAACAAGACTTGATCAGATGTGAAGTGTAACTGTGGTATAAAAATGATAAAATACAATAAATCAAGCAGAATGAGGCGGGAACTCAGCAAGAAGGTAAAGAAGTGTAAATAGTTAAAAGGGAACTAGAGTAGAAAGACAAGGAGTAATTAACAAACCACCACCCAATACCAAGCTACTGGAATAGTTACAGTTTCATATTTGGTGTAAAACACATTGTAATATGCAAAAGTAATCATAATAATAAAAATTGGGACAAAAATGGCGTCTTTCACACGTTTTTGTCGCTCCGCTTGGTCATCGTACTTTGATAGGCTTCTTAATAATGGATATTTCGGTATTTAGGAAATTTAATTTACATTCGATCTGTCAGGAGGGTCATATTTAGAAGTGGGGATACTTGGGAATGTAGATGGAACACGACTTGACCAGTTGTGAAGTGTAACTGTGGTATAAAAATGAAAAAATATATACATACATCAAGCAGAATGAGGTGGGATTTCAGCAAGAAGGTATTGAAGTGAAAATAGTTAAAAGGGAACTGGAGGAGAAAAACAAGGAATAATTAACAAAACACCACCTAATACCAAGCTACTGGCACAGAAACAGTTTCATATGTGTTGTAAAAAACATTGTAATATGAAAAAATAATAGTAATAATAATTGGCACAAAAAGTGCATCTTTTACATGCTTTTTCGCTCCGTTTGGTCATCGTACTTTGATAGGCTTCTTACTAATGGATAAGTCGGTATTTAGGAAGTTTAAATTACATTCGATCTGTCAGGGAGATCGAATTTATAAGTGGGGATACTTGGGATGGTAGATGGAACACAACTTGACCAGATGTGAAGTGTAACTGTGGTATAAACATGAGAAAATATAAAAAATCAAGCAGAATGAGGCGGGAACTCACCGAGAAGGTAAAGAAGTGTAAATAGTTAAAAGGGACCTGGAGAATTAAAAGAAGGAATAATTAACAAAACACAACCCAATACCAGGCTACTGGAATAGTTACTGTTTCATATGTGGTGTAAAACACATTGTAATATGAAAAAAAAAATAATAATAATAATAATAGCCACAAAAAGTGTGTCTTTTACATGCTTTTGTCGCTCCGTTTGGTCATCGGACTTTAATAGGCTTCCTAATAATGGATTTGTCTTCATTTAGAAAGTTTAAATTACATTCGATCTGTCAGGGAGGTCGAACTTACAAGTGGGGATACTTGGGATTGTAGATGGAACACAACTTGACCAGATATGAAGTGTAACTGTGGTATAAACATGAGAAAATATAATAAATCAAGCAGAATGAGGCGGGAACTCACCGAGAAGGAAGTGAAGTGTAAATAGTTAAATGCGACCATGAGTAGAAAGACAAGGAGTAATTAACAAACCACCACCTAATACCAAGCTACTGGAATAGTTACAGTTTCAGATGTGGTGGAAAATACATTCGAATATTAATATAAAATATTTATAATAATAGCTGGGACAAAAATGGCGTCTTTTATTTACGCTTTTCTCGCTCCGTTTGGTCATCGTATGTTGATAGGCTTCTTAATAATGGATATTTCGGTATTTAGGAAGTTTAATTTATATTCGATCTGTCAGGGAGGTCGAATTTACAAGTGGGGATACTTGGGATTGTAGATGGAACACTACTTGAGTGTAACTGTGGTATAAAAATAATAAAATATAATAAATCAAGCAGAATGAGGCGGGAACTCATCGAGAAGGTATTGAAGTGTAAATAGTTAAAAAGGACCTGGAGAAAAAGAGACAAGGAGTACTAAACAAAACTCAACCTAAAACCAAGCTACTGGAATAGTTACAGTTTCAGATGTGGTGGAAAACACATTCGAATATTAATAAAAAATAATTATAATAATAATTGGGACAAAAATGGCGTCTTTCACACGTTTTTGTCGCTCCGCTTGGTCATCGTACTTTGATAGGCTTCTTAATAATGGATATTTCGGTATTTAGGAAGTTTAATTTATATTCGATCTGTCAGGGAGGTCGAATTTACAAGTGGGGATACTTGGGATTGTAGACGGAACACAACTTGACCAGATGTGAAGTGTAACTGTGGTATAAACATGATAATATATAATAAATCAAGCAGATTGAGGCGGGAACTCAGCGAGAACTTAATGAAGTGTAAATAGTTAAAAGGGAGCTGGAGCAGAAAGACAAGGAGTAATTTACAAAAAACAAACCTAAAACCAAGTTACTGGAATAGTTACAGTTTCAGATGTGGTGGAAAACACATTCGAATATTAATAAAAAAAATAAAAAAATAATAATAATAATTGGGACAAGAATGGCGTCTTTTATACGCTTTTTTCGCTCCGTTTGGTCATCGTACTTTGATAGGCTTCTTAATAATGGATATGTCGGTATTTACGAAGTTTAATTTACATTCGATCTGTCAGGAGGGTCGTATTTACAAGTGGGGATCCTTGGGAATGTAGATGGAACACGACTTGACCAGATGTGAAGTGTAACTGTGGTATAAACATGAGAAAATATAATAAATCAAGCAGAATGAGGCGGGACCTCAGCGAGAAGGTAAAGAAGTGTAAATAGTTAAAAGGGAACTAGAGTAGAAAGACAAGGAGTAATTAACAAACCACCACCCAATACCAAGCTACTGGAATAGTTACAGTTTCATATTTGGTGTAAAACACATTGTAATATGCAAAAGTAATCATAATAATAAAAATTGGGACAAAAATGGCGTCTTTTATACGCTTTTGTCGCTCCTATTGGTCATCGTACTTTGATAGGCTTCCTAATAATGAATTTGTCGTTAATAAGGAAGTTCAAATTACATTCGATGTTTCAGGGAGATCGAATTTACAAGTGGGAATACTTGGGATTGTAGATGGAACACTACTTGACCAGATGTGAAGTGTAACTGTGGTATAAACATGAGAAAATATAAAAAATCAAGCAGAATGAGGCGGGACCTCAACGAGAAGGCAATGAAGTGTCAATAGTTAAAAGTGACCTGGAGAAGAAGGACAATGAGTAATTAACAAAAACAACCTAAAACCAAGCTACTGGAATAGTTAAAGTTTCAGATGTGGTGGAAAACACATTCGAATATTAATAAAAAATAATAATAATAATTGGGACACAAATGGCGTCTTTTATACGCTTTTGTCGCTCCGTTTGGTCATCGTACTTTGATAGGCTTCTTAATAATGGATATTTCGGTATTTAGGAAGTTTAATTTCCATTCGATCTGTTAGAAAGGTCATATTTACAGGTGGGGATACTTGGGAATGTAGATGGAACAAGACTTGATCAGATGTGAAGTGTAACTGTGGTATAAAAATGATAAAATACAATAAATCAAGCAGAATGAGGCGGGAACTCAGCAAGAAGGTAGTGAAGTGTAAATAGTTGAAAGGGACCTGGAGGAGAGAGACAAGGAGTATTTAACAAAACACAACCTAAAACCAAGCTACAGGAATAGTTACAGTTTCAGATGTGGTGGAAAACACATTCGAATATTAATAAAAAATAATTATAATAATAACTGTGCCAAAAATGGCGTCTTTTATACGCTTTTGTCGCACCGTTTAGTCATCGTACATTGATAAGCTTGTAAATAATAGATATTTCGGTATTAACGAAGTTTAATTTACATTCGATCTGTCAGGAGGGTCATATTTACAAGTGGGGATACTTGGGAATGTAGATGTAACAGGACTTGACCAGATGTGAAGTGTAACTGTGGTATAAAAATGAAAAAAATATACATACATCAAGCAGAATGAGGTGGGATTTCAGCAAGAAGGTATTGAAGTGAAAATAGTTAAAAGGGAACTGGAGGAGAAAAACAAGGAATAATTAACAAAACACCACCTATTACCAAGCTACTGGCACAGAAACAGTTTCATATGTGTTGTAAAAAACATTGTAATATGAAAAAATAATAGTAATAATAATTGGCACAAAAAGTGCATCTTTAACATGCTTTTTCGCTCCGTTTGGTCATCGTACTTTGATAGGCTTCTTAATAATGGATAAGTCGGTATTTAGGAAGTTTAAATTACATTCGATCTGTCAGGGAGATCGAATTTATAAGTGGGGATACTTGGGATGGTAGATGGAACACAACTTGACCACATGTGAAGTGTAACTGTGGTATAAACATGAGAAAATATAAAAAATCAAGCAGAATGAGGCGGGAACTCAGTGAGAAGGTATTGAAGTGAAAATAGTTAAAAGAGAACTGGAGGAGAAAGACAAGGAATAATTAACAAAACACCACCTAATACCAAGCTACTGGCACAGAAACAGTTTCATATGTGTTGTAAAAAACATTGTAATATGAAAAAATAATAGTAATAATAATTGGCACAAAAAGTGCATCTTTAACATGCTTTTTCGCTCCGTTTGGTCATCGTACTTTGATAGGCTTCTTAATAATGGATAAGTCGGTATTTAGGAAGTTTAAATTACATTCGATCTGTCAGGGAGGTCGAACTTACAAGTGGGGATACTTGGGATGGTAGATGGAACACAACTTGACCACATGTGAAGTGTAACTGTGGTATAAACATGAGAAAATATAATAAATCAAGCAGAATGAGGCGGGAACTCAGTGAGAAGGTATTGAAGTGTAAATAGTTAAAAGAGAACTGGAGGAGAAAGACAAGAAGTAATTAACAAAACAACCTAATGCCAAGCTACTGTAATAGTTACAGTTTCAGATGTGGTAGAAAACACATTTGAATATTAATATAAAACTAATTAGAATAATAATTTGGTAAAAAAAAATAGCGTCTTTAATTAGCTTTTGTCGCTCCGTTTGGTCATCGTACTTTGATAGGCTTCCTAATAATGGATAAGTCGGTATTTAGGATGTTTAAATTACATTCGATCTGTTAGGGAGAAGGTGAGTGAGAGAACTGGAGGAGAAAGACAAGGAGTAATTAATAAACCACCACCTAATACCAAGCTACTGGAATAGTTACAGTTTCAGATGTGGTGGAAAATACATTCGAATATTAATATAAAATATTTAGAATAATAATTGGGACACAAATGGAGTCTTTTATACGCTTTTGTCGCTCCGTTTGGTCATCGTACGTTGATAGGGTTCTTAATAATGGATATTTCGGTATTTACGAAGTTTAAATTACATTCGATCTGTCAGGAAGGTTATATGTACAAGTGGGGATACTTGGGAATGTAGATGTAACTCAAATTGACCAGATGTGAAGTGTAACTGTGGTATAAAACTGATAAAATAAATCAAGCAGAATGAGGCGGGAACTCAGCGAGAAGGTAAAGAAGTGTAAATAGTTAAAAGGGACCTGGAGAATAATTAAGGAATAATTAACAAAACACAACCTAATACCAAGCTACTGGAATAGATACAGTTTCATATTTGGTGTAAGACACATTGTAATATGCAAAAATAATCAAAATAATAATAATTGGGGGAAAAATGGCGTCTTTTATACGCTTTTGTCGCTCCGTTTGGTCATCGTACTTTGATAGGCTTCCTAATAATGGATTTGTCTTAATTTAGACATTTTAAATTACATTCGATCTGTCAGGGAGGTCGAATTTACAAGTTGGGATACTTGGGATTGTAGATGGAACACAACTTGACCAGATGTGAAGTGTAACTGTGGTATAAAAATGATAATATATAATAAATCAAGCAGATTGAGGCGGGAACTCAGCGAGAAGGTAAAGAAGTGTAAATAGTTAAAAGGGACCTGGAGAATAAAAACAAGGAATAATTTACAAAAAACAAACCTAAAACCAAGCTACTGGAATAGTTACAGTTTCAGATGTGGTGGAAAACACATTCGAATATTAATAAAAAATAATTATAATAATAATAATAATAATAATAATAATAATAATAATTGGGACAAGAATGGCGTCTTTTATACGCTTTTGTCGCTCCGTTTGGTCATCGTACTTTGATAGGCTTCTTAATAATGGATATGTCGGTATTTACGAAGTTTAATTTACATTCGATCTGTCAGGAGGGTCATATTTACAAGTGGGGATACATGGGAATGTATTTGTAACACGACTTGACCAGTTGTGAAGTGTAACTGTGGTATAAAAATGATAAAATATAATAAATCAAGCAGTATGAGGCGGGAACTAAGCGAGAAGGTAGTGAAGTGAAAATAGTTAAATGGGAGCTGGAGAAGAAAAACAAGGAATAATTAACAAAACACAACCTAATACCAAGCTACTGGAATAGTTACAGTTTCATATTTGGTGTAAAACACATTGTAATATGCAAAAATAATCATAATAATAATAATTGGGGAAAAAAATAGCGTCTTTTGTTAGCTTTTGGCGCTCCGTTTGGTCATCGTACTTTGATAGGCTTCTTAATAATGGATATTTCGGTATTTAGGAAGGTTAAATTACATTCGATCTATGAGGGAGGTCGAATTTACAAGTGGGATAACTTGCGATTGTAGATGGAACACTACTTGAGTGTAACTGTGGTATAAAAATGATAAAATATAATAAATCAAGCAGAATGAGGCGGGATTTCAGCGAGAAGGTATTGAAGTGTAAATAGTTAAAAGGGACCTGGAGAAAAAAAGACAAGGAGTACTAAACAAAACTCAACCTAAAACCAAGCTACTGGAATATTTAAAGTTTCAGATGTGGTGGAAAACACATTCAAATATTAATAAAAAATAATTATAATAATAATAATAATAATAATAATAATAATAATTGGGACAAGAATGGCGTCTTTTATACGCTGTTGTCGCTCCGTTTGGTCATCGTACTTTGATAGGCTTCTTAATAATGGATAAGTCGGTATTTAGGAAGTTTAAATTACATTCGATCTGTCAGGGAGATCGAATTTATAAGTGGGGATACTTGGGATGGTAGATGGTACACAACTTGACCAGATGTGAAGCGTAACTGTGGTATAAACATGAGAAAATATAAAAAAATCAAGCAGAATGAGGCGGGACCTCAACGAGAAGGCAATGAAGTGTCAATAGTTAAAAGTGACCTGGATTAGAAGGACAATGAGTCATTAACTACTCCAGTAGCTTGGTTTTAGGTTGTTTTTGTTAAAGTTTCAGATGTGGTGGAAAACACATTCGAATATTAATAAAAAATAATAATAATAATTGGGACACAAATGGCGTCTTTTATACGCTTTTGTCGCTCCGTTTGGTCATCGTACTTTGATAGGCTTCTTAATAATGGATATTTCGGTATTTAGGAAGTTTAATTTCCATTCGATCTGTCAGAAAGGTCATATTTACAGGTGGGGATACTTGGGAATGTAGATGGAACAAGACTTGATCAGATGTGAAGTGTATCTGTGGTAAAAAATGATGAAATACAATAAATCAAGCAGAATGAGGCGGGAACTCAGTGAGAAGGTAATGAAGTGTAAATAGTTAAAAGCGACCTGGAGTAGAAAGACAAGGAGTAATTTACAAATCACAACCTAAAACCAAGCTACTGGCATAGTTACAGTTTCAGATGTGGTGGAAAACACATTTGAATATTAATATAAAACTAATTAGAATAATAATTTGGTGAAAAATAGCGTCTTTAATTAGCTTTTGTCGCTCCGTTTGGTCATCGTACTTTGATAGGCTTCCTAATAATGGATAAGTCGGTATTTAGGAAGTTTAAATTACATTCGATCTGTCAGGGAGGTCGAATTTACAAGTGGCATAACTTGACATCGTAGATGGATCATGACTTGTCCAGATGTGAAGTGTAACTGTAGTATAAAAATGAAAAAAATATACATACATCAAGCAGAATGAGGCGGGATTTCAGCAAGAAGCTATTAAAGTGTAAATACTTGAAAGCGACCTGGAGCAGAAAGACAAGGAGTAATTAACAAAACACAACCTAAAACCAAGCTACTGGAATAGTTACAGTTTCAGATGTGGTGGAAAACACATTCGCATATTAATATAAAATAATAAGAATAATAATTGGGACACAAATTGAGTCTTTTACACGCTTTTGTCGCTCCGTTTGGTCACCGTACTTTCATAGGCTTCTTAATAATGGATATTTCGGAATTTACATTTGATCTGTCAGGAAGGTCATGTTTACAAGTGGGGATACTTGGGAATGTAGATGGAACACGACTTGACCAGATGTAAAGTGCAACTGTAGTATAAAAATGAAAAAAAATATACATACATCAAGCAGAATGAGGTGGGATTTCAGCAAGAAGGTATTGAAGTGAAAATAGTTAAAAGGGAACTGGAGGAGAAAAACAAGGAATAATTAACAAAACACCACCTAATACCAAGCTACTGGCACAGAAACAGTTTCAAATGTGTTGTAAAAAACATTGTAATATGAAAAAATAATAGTAATAATAATTGGCACAAAGAGTGCATCTTTTACATGCTTTTTCCCTCCGTTTGGTCATCGTACTTTGATAGGCTTCTTAATAATGGATAAGTCGGTATTTAGGAAGTTTAAATTACATTCGATCTCTCAGGGAGATCGAATTTATAAGTGGGGATACTTGGGATGGTAGATGGAACACAACTTGACCAGATGTGAAGTGTAACTGTGGTATAAACATGAGAAAATATAATAAATTAAGCAGAATGAGGCGGGAAGGTAATGAAGTGTAAATAGTTAAAAGGGACCTGGAGTAGAAAGACAAGGAGTAATTAACAAACCACCACCTAATACCAAGCTACTGGAATAGTTACAGTTTCAGATGTGGTGGAAAATACATTCGAATATTAATATAAAATATTTAGAATAATAATTGGTACACAAATGGAGTCTTTTATACGCTTTTGTCGCTCCGTTTGGTCATCGTACGTTGATAGGGTTCTTAATAATGGATATTTCGGCATTTACGAAGTTTAACTTACATTCGATCTGTCAGGAAGGTTATATGTACAAGTGGGGATACTTGGGAATGTAGATGTAACTCAAATTGACCAGATGTGAAGCGTAACTGTGGTATAAAAATGATAAAATAAATCAAGCAGAATGAGGCGGGAGCTCAGCGATCAGGTAGTTAAGTGTAAATAGTTAAAAGGGACCTGGAGAAAAAAGACAAGGAGTAATATGTCATGCTGGCTAGGCGAGACAAGGGAACACTCGCAGGGAAAGAGCAATACAGAGAAACAGTCTTTAATGACAAAACCAAAATAAACAAACACAAACAAAACGAGGCAGCAAAGTACAGGGTCCAATAAACAGAAACATACAACATACAGGTGACAACTGAAACGGGGATAAACCTGGAAAACCACCTGAGTCTGGAAAGCAGTCCGGGAGCAAAGCGAGAGGGGACAAATCAAACGGGGGGAGGAAGGCTAGAACGCAACAGAACTAACGAAACTAACAACCAAAAACCTCACCCCAAAACCGCGCTCGTCAGGCGCCGATGAACTTACTCGACTCAGGTGCAAGGGAACCGGACGCCAAATCACCCTGGCGACCAACCGGTGAACCAGACAGCGAACTCCTGAACGTGAAACCGCTCCGATAGAGCATATACTACTTGAACTTGTAGACCTCCCTAGAACTCTCCAGAACCTGAAGCCAACCTTACAGCTTGGCATCACAAGAGTAATTCTTGGCGCCGAGGCATCTGCGTTTGCTCCCTTTGTACTCCAGCACACAGGTGAAACAAATCAGACGTAAACAGAAAACATGGCGCCTTACTGCGACCGCTGTCAACATAAAAGTCCATAGTGAGAAAACCAACGGGAGGAACAGAAAGTACGTGAACATTGAAATTAACCCAACATTGACTGAAAAGTTCCGAGGAGCCTGTGGACCGCGGCCCGGAGCCGCCCCTGGGGGGGGCGCGGCACCGCAGGGCTGACATAATAAACAAAACACAATCTAAAACCAAGCTACTGGAATAGTTACAGTTTCAGATGTGGTGTAAAACACATTCGCATATTAATATAAAATAATAATTGGGACACAAATTGAGTCTTTTACACGCTTTTGTCGCTCCGTTTGGTCATCGTATTTTGATAGGCTTCTTAATAATGGATATTTCGGAATTTAGGAAGTTTAATTTACATTCGATCTGTCAGGAAGGTCATATTTACAAGTGGGGATACTTGGGAATGTAGATGGAACAAGACTTGACCAGATGTGAAGTGTAACTGTGGTATAAAAATGATCAAATATGACAAATCAAGCAGAATGAGGCGAGATTTCAGCAAGAAGGTAGTATAGTGTAAATTGTTAAAAGGGAATTGGAGAACAAATACAAGGAATAATTAACAAAACACCACCTAATACCAAGCTACTGGAATATTTACATTTTCATTTGTGGTGTAAAACACATTGTAAAATGAAAAAAATAATCACAATAATAATATTAATAATTGGCACAAAAAGTGCGTCTTTTACATGCTTTTTCGCTCCGTTTGGTCATCGCACTTTGATAGGCTTCTTAATAATGGAAGTGTAAATAGTTAAAAGGGACCTGGAGAATAAAAACAAGGAATAATTAACAAAACACAACCTAATGCCAAGCTACTGGAATAGATACAGTTTCATATTTGGTGTAAGACACATTGTAATATGCAAAAATAATCAAAATAATAATAATTGGGGGAAAAATGGCGTCTTTTATACGCTTTTGTCGCTCCGGTTTGTCATCGTACTTTGATAGGCTTCCTAATAATGGATTTGTCTTCATTTAGAAATTTTAAATTACATTCGATCTGTCAGGGAGGTCGAATTTACAAGTGGGGATACTTGGGATTGTAGATGGAACACAACTTGACCAGATGTGAAGTGTAACTGTGGTATAAAAATGATAATATATAATAAATCAAGCAGATTGAGGCGGGAACTCAGCGAGAACTTAATGAAGTGTAAATAGTTAAAAGGGACCTGGAGGAGAGAGACAAGTAGTACTAAACAAACACAACCTAAACCAAGCTACTGGAATAGTTACAGTTTCAGATGTGGTGGAAAACACATTCGAGTATTAATAAAAAAATAATTCGAATAATAATTTGGAAAAAACAGCGTCTCTTATTAGCATTTGTCGCTCCGTTTGGTCATCGTACTTTGATAGGCTTCTAAATAGTGGATGTTTCGGTATTTAGGAAGTTTCAGATGTGTTGGAAAACACATTCGAATATTAATAAAAAATAATTATAATAATAATAATTGGGACAAAAATTACACTCCATCAGTCAGTGATGTCGTATTTACACGGGGATAACTCGGAATTATAGATTAATCAAGGGTTTAGCAGGTGTGTCTTTGCATCGTTACGTGAAACTCCTCTCCTTACGGTTCGAACGTTAAAAAAACTGGATCATTTCGTTTTAAACCATTGTAAACTGCATTCGATCAGCGAGTGAGGTCGTATGTACTAGTGGGAAACTCGATATTCTAGATGTGATGTGTGATTGTGGTATAAAAATGAATATATACACATACATCATGCAGAATTAGCGGTAAACTCATAGAGAAGGTTTAACTCGCTATGCTCATAGACCAGAATTTGAAGGGTCTAACAGTTGTTTGCTGGTTATTTCAGAAAGAAAAGCATATACAAAATCATTTAAAAAAAAAAAAAACATTAATTTTTCAGACAAAGGGTTCTTCACTAAATTATGCCCAAATGTTAAAGTTCAGTCTCACGTGATGGATATTTTCTGAAATATCCAGTGGTTGTCGGCCTCATCCAATGAGGGAATATTCACCACTCCTTGAAGAGTGGAGACTCTTGACGTAGCATCCAGGTAAATTTGTTCACAGTTACAAGTAAAGGAAACGTTCGCTTGACTCTCGTTTAGGTCATGACCACCCGTTGCAAGCTTGACTTAAAAAATTAAAAAAAACTGTGTGGAAAACGTTTAGCAGACGTCTGGCTGAAATTCTAAACTGTCTTAAGATGATTTGAGCTAGCGAGAAAGATTCTTTGCCAGTACCGTTTTTTATCACCTGTGTAGCCACACCCCTTTTCTTCTTCTGATGTTAAACGTTTTGGGCATTTCTGGTGGTGCTGTCACCTACGGTGGGTAAGGGTACCTAAACTGTAAAATGGTACAAGCCATTGGGTACACTCACAGCTATAACATCCTACTGGAATACTTGCTACTGCTCTGAGCAGTCCTGCCTCTTGCATTTGTGTTACACCAGCGCCCCTGTGTGGGTGCTCTGCTAAACTGCGGCTTAGGATCACCAACCATTCCTTCCACAAACTTACCCCGCTGTTTCCGCTCCGATAGGTCATTATACGTGGCTAGGATGTTTGAAAAGGGGAATTGAGTCGTTTAATACAATTGTGAATAATACTCGATCAACCAATAAGGTCCTAGTTACAAGTGGGGAAACTCTAGATTAAAAATGAAACACGACGTTACCAGATGTATAGTGTAATTGTGGTATAAAAATGAGAAAATATGCATATATGAAGCACAATGATGCGGGAACTCAGTGAGAAGGTAGAAATGAATAAAACA
The DNA here is from genome assembly GCF_030463535.1 of Salminus brasiliensis. NCBI lineage: Eukaryota > Metazoa > Chordata > Actinopteri > Characiformes > Bryconidae > Salminus > Salminus brasiliensis. Next base: position 35,584,121 of record NC_132895.1, on the reverse strand, counting down.
CTAATCAGGAAGCTGGAGGAGAAGGACAAGTTGTAAATAGAAAAAACAGCCAAAACCGAACTGTTGGAGTACTTACAGTTTCACCTGTGGTCGAAAACACTTTCTAATAATAATAATAAAAATAATCAAAATATTAACTGGCAACAATCACACCTTTCATACACTTTTCCGCTCCATCGGGTCATGGCACGTTGCTTGGCAGTTCAAAGGAGGGAAATTTACCTTTGTAAGAATTGTTAAATTACACTACATCAGTCAGTGATGTATTTACAGGGGGATAACTCGGAATTATAGATGAATCAAGGGTTTAGCAGGTGTGTCTGAGTCGTTCAGCAGAGCTCCTCTCGTTACGGTTCGAACGTAATAAAAATTGGATCATTTCGTTTGAAACCATTGTAAACTGCATTCGATCAGCGAGTGAGGTCGTATTTACTAGTGGGGAAACTCGATATTCTAGATGTGATGTGTGATTGTGGTATTAAAATGAATATATATACACACATCAGGCAGAAGTAGCGGTAAACTCAGAGAAGGCATCAAAGAATAACACATTAAAGAGGGACCTGGAGGAGAAGGTCAAGATGTAAATAAAAAAAAACATCTAAAATTGAGCTATTGCAGTTGGTTCTTTTCAACCTTTGGTCGAAAACACATTTTAATAAAAAATAATCATAATAACTTACACAACAAACTCACTTTTTACACGCTTTTTCTGCTTTCGCCGGTGCGCTCTATTCTAGTCTGGTGGTGCACTGTAGCTCTGCTGCTGATGCACTGCTGCGGTGATGCCATGGTCAGGGCGGTAAATTTAAAATCCTCACACAATATGATCGACGTCTTCATACAGACATGTCATTTCTCTCCATATGCATTACCGGCAAGTAAGTACTAATAACTAACTAGTAACTGCTAATATATGAACTGTAATATGTTTTAATGCTAATGAATGAGGGAGAGAGGGAGAGAGAGAGAGGGAGAGGAAGAGGGAGAGAAGGGGAGGGAGGGGGAGAGGGAGAGGGAGAGAGGGGGAGGGAGAGGGAGAGAGGGGGAGGGAGAGGGAGGGGGAGGGAGAGAGAGAGGGAGAGAGGGGGAGGGAGAGGGAGAGACTTTTGACTTTTGACATCACTTTATTTGACCCCCTCAAGGGCGCTACATCATGTCACTGCAGGCCATCCCAGCCATCGAGCAGGACATAAACCAACAATAATTTATAAAATGAACAATAAATAAAGATTAAACAAAAACAATAAATAATTAAATAAACAATAAAATAAATGCTGATTTCCATCAATAAAAATCGTGCATAAAACAGAGCTCTCCATCAGTCACCCAGCACACCGCCTCCTCACAGCACCACACCACTGTAAAAGTCTCTAAATCAGACATACACTTATAATAATTAAAATCAATCAAAATCCTGGATTTCACCAGTCTGGAGAGGGTCCGGACAGCATCACAGTCAGCTGACTGTGCGACGCGGTTTTTGCGGCTGATGTATACTGCCAGTTTAGCCTGACCCAGATTAAAATTTTTCAGCTGACACTTGGACCGCTCTCTCCGAACATACCTAAAACCCAGGATAAAAGTCTGAGGTGTAAAAGTCACGTTAAGAGACGTAAAAATGGTGCGTAAAACAGCAAACAGGGGACGCAGCCTAAAACAGTCTCCCTCTGAGGACAGAAAGGACAGCATTGTGTGACCTCAGGGTTTAAAACAGAGATAAAAGAGTTGACAGAGACAATACCATGTAAAACCCTCCACTGGAGGTCCACCACTCTTTTAGCTAACGGTGGTTTATACAGCACTCTCCATTCCGGGTGAACATCATCACTAAGACCTAAGCCGAGCCAGCGGCCACCGCAGGGGGAACAGCCACCGCGTGTCCAGCCACAACAGGACCCGACCACTCCCGCACAGTACCCGCTGGAGCATCCGCGGCCCCGTTCGCCTTTTCGGGACAAGCGAGAACGAGGTGGCCCGCCTGCCCGCAGCAGAAACACTTCATATCAGTGTCAGAGGAAACATACACAGCGTAGTCGAAATCATCCACCCTGAACTTCAGAACCAGGTCCAACTCCTCACCATCCTTCAGAACCAGGTCCAACTCCTCACCATCCTTCAGTACCAGGTCCAACTCCTCACCATCCTTCAGAACCAGGCCCAACTCCTCACCATCCTTCATAACCATATAGATTACCCTCCTAAAAGAGACCAGGGGCTTCAGCAGAGGAGACTTACAGCCCAGAGGAATCTTCCTGATCGGGGAGACACGTTTCCCATAACGGGAGAGCTCACGAGCGAGGAGCTGGTCCGAAATGAAGGGGGGGACATTAGACAAAATGACCTTTTTAGCGGGGGTGCTGAGGGGCAGAACCGGAGTGAGCTGGTCGTTCAGAACCACGCCACTCTGGATCAGGTGGTTCGCTTTTTCAACCTTATTTAGGAACAGTACAACTGTGTGATTCATACGGGAGGCAGAGACAATGTTGGCGTGGCCCACCGCGCCCCCCACAGCCAGGCAGACCTCCTCCACACTCGCCCTGCACTCCACCTTCACCCCGTGCCTGAGTCAGCCCATCATACAGCGCGCTGCTCGGAGACGCCATGCTCCCGGAGACAACGCCGGCGGCAGACTCTCCTCACACTCACACACTCACACACACACACACACTCACACACTCACTCACACACACACACACTCACTCACTCACACTTACACACACACACTCACACTTACACACACACACTCAGTCACTCACACACACTCACTCACTTACACACACACACACACACACACACTCACTCACTCAACCAAATCTCAGATACAAAAGTAATTACGCGAGAAAGTAAGGCAAACCGCCAAACGCTCACACACGCTCTACCGCTCAGAACCGCGCATGCGCAGAGAGAGAGAGAGAGAGACACCGAGAGAGAGAGAGAGAGAGAGAGAAAGAGACAGAGAGAGAGACAGAGAGAGAGAGAGAGAGAGAGAGAGAGAGAGAAAGAGAGAGAGACAGAGAGAGACAGAGACAGAGACAGATTTGAGTTTTAAAAGTTTTTATTTGAACATTAAGAACTGAAACACATCACTGCAGGACGCTCAACACAAAATAAGGAATGAAACCCTTTCGCACACTCAGCTCCAGTGAAAGGATACACAGTGTAGGTGTTTCTAATAAAGTGGCCAGTGAAAGGATACACAGCATAGGGGTTTCTAATATAGTGGCCAGTGAAAGGATACACAGTGTAGGGGGGTTCTAATATAGTGGCCAGTGAAAGGATACACAGCATGGGGGTTTCTTATATAGTGGCCTGTGAAAGGATACACAGAAAGACAGGAAGTAAATAACAAAACACCACCTTATACCAAGCTACTGGCATAGTTACAGTTTCAGATGTGGTGGAAAACACATTCGAATATTAATAAAAAATAATTAGAATAATAATTGGGACAAAAATGGCGTCTTTTATACGCTTATGTCGCTCCGTTTGGTCATGGTACTTTGATAGGCTTCTTAATAATGGATATTTCAGAATTTAGGAAGTTTAATTTACATTCGATCTGTCAGGAGGGTCATATTTACAAGTGGGGATATTTGGGAATGTAAATGGAACACGACTTGACCAGATGTGAAGTGTAACTGTGGTATAAAAATGATAAAATATAATAAATCAAGCAGAATGAGGCGGGAACTAAGCGAGAAGGTATTGAAGTGTAAATAGTTAAAAGGGAACAGTAGGAGAAAGACAAGGAGTAATTAACAAAACACCACCTAATACCAAGCTACTGGCAAAGTAACAGTTTCATATGTGGTGTAAAACACATTGTAATATGAAAAAATAATCATGATTATAATAATTGGCACAAAAAGTGTGTCTTTTACATGCGTTTTCGCTCCGTTTTGTCATCGTACGTTGATAGGCTCCTTATTAATGGATATTTCGGTATTTAGGAAGTTTAATTTACATTCGATCTGTCAGGAGGGTCATATGTACAAGTGGGATACTTGGGAATGTAGATGGAACAAGACTTGACCAGATGTGAAGTGTAACTGTGGTATAAAAATGATAAATACAATAAATCAAGCAGAATGAGGCGGGAACTCAGCGAGAAGGAAATGAAGTGTAAATAGTTAAAAGGGACCTTTTAACTATCGCTCCGTTGGGTCATGGGACGTGGCTAGGATGTTTAAAAAAAAGGAAATATGTCGTTTAATACAATTGTAAATAATATTCGATCAACCAATAAGGTCCTAGTTACATGTGGGGAAACTCTGGATTAAAGATGAAACAGGAATTTACCAGATGTAATGCGTAATTGTGGTATAAAAATGAGAAAATATGCATATATGAAGCAGAATGATGCGGGAACTCAGCGAGAAGGTAGAAATTAATAAAATAATAATCAGGAAACTGGAAGAGAAGGACAAGTTGTTAAAAAAAAACAGCCAAAACCGTAGTACTTACAGAGTACAAAGTACTTACAGTTTCACCTGTGGACGAAAACACTTTCTAGTAATAATAATAATAATAATAATAATAATAATAATACTAACTGAAAACAATCACACCTTTCATACACTTTTCCACTCCATCGGGTCATGGCACGTTGCTTGGCAGTTCAAAGAAGGGAAATATACCTTTGTAAGAATTGTTAAATTACACTACATCAGTCAGTGATGTCGTATTTACACGGGGATAACTCGGAATTCTAGATGAAACATGGGTTTAGCAGGTGTGTCTTTGCGTCGTTACGTGAAACTCCTCTCGTTACGGTTCGACCGTAAAAAAAAAAAAAAACTAGATCATGTCGTTTTAAACATTGTAAACTGCTTTCGATCAGCGAGTGATGTCGTATTTACTAGTGGGAAACTCGATATTCTAGATGTGATGTGTGATTGTGGTATAAAAATGAATATATACACATACATCATGCAGAATTAGCGGTAAACTCATAGCAGGCATCAAAGAATAACACATTAAAGAGGAAGCTGGAGGAGAAGGTCAAGATGTAAATAAATAGCACTTAAAACTTAGCTATTGCAGTTGGTATCATTTTAACCTGTGGTCGAAAACACATTTTAATAACAATAAAAATATTCATAATAATAATAATTGAAAACAATCTCTCCTTTTACACGCTGTTTCCGCTCCGTTGGGTCAAGGGATGTGGCGAGGATGTTTAAAAAGGGGAAATATGTCTTTAAATAAAATTGTAAATAATGTTCGATCAACCAATAAGGTCCTAGTCACAAGTGGGAAACCCTGGATTAAAGATGAAACGCGACTTTACCAGATGTAATGTGTAATTGTGGTATAAAAAAGAGAAAATATGCATATATGAAGCAGAATGATGCGGGAACTCAGCGAGAAGGTAGAAATGAATAAAAGAATAATCAGGAATAATCAGGAAGCTGAAGGAGAAGGACAAGCTGTAAATAGAATAAAAAACAGCCAAAACCGAACAGTTGGAGTACTTATAGTTTCACCTGTGGCCGAAAACACTTTCTAATAACAATAATAAAAATAATCATAATATTAACTGGCAACAATCACACCTTTCATACACTTTTCCGCTCCGTCGGGTCATGGCACGTTGCTTGGCAGTTCAAAGAAGGGAAATATACCTTTGTAAGAATTGTTAAATTACACTCCATCACTCATTGATGTCGTGTTTACACGGGGATAACTCGGAATTCTATATGAATCAAGGGTTTAGCAGGTGTGTCTTTGCGTCGTTACGTGAAACTCCTCTCGTTACAGTTCGAAAGTAATAAAAACTGGATCATGTCGTTTTAATCATGGTAAACTGCTTTTGATCAGTCGGTGAGCTCGTATTTACTAGGGGGAAACTCGATATTCTAGATGTGATGTGTAATTGTGGTATAAAAATGAATATATACACACACACATCATGCAGAATTAGCGGTAAACTCAGAGAAGGCATCAAAGAATAACACATTAAAGAGGGAGCTGGAGGAGAAGGTCAAGATGGAAATAAATATCAACTAAAATTGAGCTATTGCAGTTGGTTAATTTCAACATGTGGTCGAAAACATATCTTAATAATAAAAAAATAATCATAATAATAACTGAAAACAATCTCACCTTTTACACGCTGTTTCCGCTCCGTTGGATCATGGGGCGTGGCTAGGATGTTTAAAAAGGGGAAATGTGTCGTTTAAAACAATTGTAAATAATATTCGATCAACCAATAAGGTCCTAGTTACAAGTGGGAAACCCAAGAGTGCAGCAATAACGCATGGGGTACTGACTAAACAGAACAAACGTGACAACGCAACATGGGCAAACTTGAAAGCCACCCGAGGCTGGTTAGTAGCCAGGGAAGCCAGGCGAGATAGGGAAGATAATGCTAGACCCAAACGTCACCGGCAGGGCCAGTGAAACTAAAACGGGACACCGCGCTCGTCAGGCGCAACTAAACTTACTTGACGCGAACACTAGGGAATCGGTCGCCGAATCCTCCAGGCAACCAACCTGTCAACCAAGAAGCGAACTCCTCCTGAAGGTGAATCGGCTCTTACAGAGCGTACACTAGAGAACACCATAAACAGACCTAGAATCTCTGGAACAGCGAAGCCAACATACAGCTTGGAGTAACAAGTACAATTCTCGGCAACGAGAATGTCCGTGTTAGCTCCCTTTAGAACCCAGCTCTCAAGTGACCTAACTCAAAACATGCAATGAACGTAAATGACACACTTGAACAAACATGGCGTTGTACATAAATGGCTGTGAACATAAAAGTCCTTGAACTTGAAGCCTGTGGAGCGCGGGTCGGGCACGGCGACGCGGACCTGATGAAAAGGACAAGACGTAAAAAGAAAAAACAGCCAAAATCGAACTCGTTAAGGTTCGAACGTTATAAAAACTGGATAATTTCGTTTTAAACATTGTAAACTGCATTCGATCAGCGAGTGAGGTCCTATGTACTAGTGGGAAACTCGAAATTCTAGATGTGATGTGTAATTGTGGTATAAAAATGAATATATACACATACATCGTGCAGAATTAGCGGTAAACTCAGAGAAGGCATCAAAGAATAACACATTAAAGAGGGAGCTGGAGGAGAAGGTCAAGATGTAAGTAAATATAACCTAAAATTGAGCTATTGCAGTTGGTTCATTTCAACATGTGGTCGAAAACATATTTTAATAATAAAAAAAAATAATCATAATAATAACTGAAAACAATCTCACCTTTTATCAGCTGTTTCAGCTCCTTTGGGTCATGGGACGTGGCAAGGATGTTTTAAAAAAAGGAAATATGTCGTTTAAAACAATTGTAAATAATATTCGATCAACCAATAAGGTCCTAGTTACAAGTGGGAAACCCTGGATTAAAGATGAAACATGACTTTACCAGATGTAATGTGTAATTGTGGTATAAAAATGAGAAAATATGCATATATGAAGCAGAATGCTGCGGGAACTCAGCGAGAAGGTAGAAATAAATAAAATAATAATCAGGAAGCTGGAGGAGAAGGACAAGTTGTAAATAGAAAAAACTGCCAAAACCGAACTGTTGGAGTACTTACAGTTTCAACTGTGGTCGAAAACACTTTCTAATAATAATAATAAAAACAATCATAATATTAACTGGCAACAATCACACCCTTCATACACTTTTCCGCTCCATCGGGCCATGGCACGTTGCTTGGCAGTTCATAGAAGGGAAATATACCTTTGTAAGAATTGTTAAATTACACTGATCAGTCAGTGATGTCGTATTTACAGGGGGATAACTCGGAATTATAGATGAATCAAGGGTTTAGCAGGTGTGTCTTTGCGTCGTTAAGTGAAACTCCTCTCCTTACGGTTCGAACGTAATAAAAACTGGATCATTTCGTTTTAAACCATTGTAAACTGCATTCGATCAGAGAGTGAGGTCGTATTTACTAGTGGGAAACTCGAAATTCTATTCACCCTGTAAACTGCTGACTTCATGTATAGCTCACCGACCTGTCACCTCCAGAAGTTCTCTGATGACTCAGCGATTGTCGGCCTCATATCCAATGAGGAGGACAGCGAGTACAGAGAACTTATTCAGGACTTTGTGGACTGGTGTCTGCAGAACCACCTTCAGATAAACGCTGGAAAGACCAAAGAACTGGTGGTGGATTTCCGCAGGTGCACACACCCCCCTCCATCAGTGAACATCCAGGGTATGAACATCGAGAGTGTGGACTCCTATAAATACCTGGGTGTTCATCTGAACAACAAACTGGACTGGTCAGTCAACACTGCTGCACTCTACAAGAAAGGCCAGAGCAGACTCTACCTGCTGAGGAGATTGAGGTCCTTTGGAGTGCAGGGAGCTCTCCTGAGGACGTTCTTCGACACAGTGGTGGCATCTGCCATCTTCTATGGAGTGGTCTGCTGGGGCAGTAGCATCTCGACGGCAGATAAGCAGAGACTGGACAAACTCATAAAGAGGGCCGGCTCTGTCCTGGGGTGCTTCTTAGACCCAGTGCAGGTGGTGGGAGACAGGAGGATGACAGCCAAGCTGGCATCCATGCTGGAGAACAGCTCCCACCCCATGCATGAGACTCTCTCAGCTCCTTTAGTGACCGGCTGCTTCACCCCAAGTGTGTGAAGGAGGGGTATCACAGGTCCTTCCTTCCTGCTGCCGTCAGACTGCACAACCAGCACTGCTCCCAGCGGACCACATACACACACACTTAACTACACACACATGTTCAGGAATACTATGTGCAATATCCCCTCCATGTGCAATTAAGAGTCTTTTGATGTAAATAATATTGTTATTGCTTTTTTAATTCTTATTTATATTGTGTATATAGTGTAAATTATTTATCCAAATTTTTGTAACTGAGTGTCTTGCTATCCCTTTCTGCTGTTACACTGAGAATTTCCCCACTGCGGGACTAATAAAGGACTATCTTATCTTACTGTATCTCACCTGTGATTTAGTTGAGATACAGTTGTCTTCACAGAAACTGATGTATGACGTCACAGTCTGTGGATTCGAAGCAGCCCTGCAGCTTCTCAATGTCTCCACTGGTCCACCTCTTCACTGTTGTGATGACCGGCTTGTTGCTTTTGAGTTTCTGCCGGTAGGTTGGAATGAGGTGAACGAGGCTGTGATCGGAGAGCCCGACAGCTGCGCGCGTGACCGCGCGATAGGCATTCTTGATACAGGTGTAACACTTGTCCAGTGTGTTGCCTTCTCGTGTTGGACACGCGATGTGTTGTCTGTATTTGGGCATCTCCTTCGTGAGGTTCACACTGTTAAAATCCCCCAGAATGATGAGGAGTGAGTCCGGGAACTCCCGCTCCACCTTCGTGATCTGTTCCGCCAGCTGTTTCAGCGCGTCGCTCGTGCACTGTAGGTGCACAATGTAGGTGCCGGCTAGGATGAACGAGCTGAACTCTCTGGGCGAGTAGAACGGTCTACAGGTTATGAACAGAGATTCCAGATGAGGGGAGCAGGATTTTAACAGTACCGTAGTGTCTCTACACCAGCGCTCGTTGATGTAGAAGCAGATTCCTCCTCCTCTGCTCTTGCCGCTGCGCTCCGCGTCTCTGTCCGCTCTGTGCAGCTGGAAGCCCGGGAGGTGCAGCGCGCTGTCCGGGGTCAGCTCGGTCAGCCAGGTCTCCGTGAAGCAGAGCGCAGAAGCAGCGGAGAAGTCCTTGTTGGTTTGGCTGAGCAGAAGTAGTTCCTCAGTTTTGTTGCTGAGAGATCGGAGGTTGGAGAGGAATAATGACGGTAGAGATGTGCGAGCCCCGCGCCGCCTCACACGCACGAGCGCGCCGGCTCGTCTGCCCCGGCGCCGGCTTCTCCACAGTCTCCTGGCGAGGCCGAGCGCGGTCAGCGCGGCTGTGGTGAGGATCTCCGCACAAACTGAAGGTACTTGAACAAATTATACACATACATCATGCAGAATTAGCGGTAAACTCATAGCAGGCATCAAAGAATAACACATTAAAGAGGCAGCTGGAGGAGAAGGTCAAGATGAAAATAAATATAACCTAAAATTGAGCTATTGCAGTTGGTTAATTTCAAACTGTCGAAAACACATTTAAAAAAAAAAATTAAAATAATCATAATAATAACTGAAAACAATCTCACCTTTTACACGCTGTTTCCGCTGCGTTGGGTCATGGGACGTGGCTAGGATGTTTAAAAAGGGAAAATATGTCGTTTAAAACCATTGTAAATAATATTCGATCAACCAATAAGGTCGTAGTTACAAGTGGGAAACTCTTTACCAGATGAAATGTGTAATTCAAGTCAAGTGTGTTTTATTGTCATTTCAACTACATACAGAGTACACAGTGAAACGAAACAACGTTCCTCCAGGACCATGGTGCAACATAGACACAGTGCATACAAAACACAAGGGCAACACAAGTGCGGACAGACAACACAACACAGTACAGACAGAGAATAATAAATAATTGGCTGTAGTGTGCAGATTTTGCAATGTGTAATAAATATTGAGTCCAGTGAGGTAGTAAAGTTATTTGTGCAAATGCTTTGTGCAAAAATGCTTCCCATTTTATCTGGGGTAAATGGTTGGAGAGAGTGAGAGAGAGAGAGAGAGAGAGAGAGAGAGAGAGAGAGTGAGAGAGTGTGTGTGTGCATGTAACAGAAAAGACATTAGTTCAGAAGTTGAGTTGAGAAGTCTATTGCAGAGTCTGGTCATGTTGGACTGGATGCTGCGGTTCCTTCTTCCTGATGGCAGGGGGGAGAACAGTCTGTGTGAAGGGTGGGTGGAGTCATCCACAATGCTGGTTGCTTTGCGGATGCAGCGGGCAGTGTAAATGTCCATGACGGAGAGGAGAGAGACTCCGATGATCCTCTCAGCTGTCCTCACAATGCGTTGGAGGGTCTTGCGGTCAGAGGCTCAGGATGCTCTCTATAGTCCGTTTATAGAAGAGGGTGAGGATGGGTGGAGGGAGACAGGCCTTTCTCAGCTTCCGGAGGAAGTAGAGACGCTGCTGGGCTTTCTTGGCTGTAGAGCTGGTGTTCAGGGACCAGGTGAGATTCTCCGCTAAGTGGACACCAAGGAACTTGGTGCTCTTTACGATCTCCACAGAGGAGCCGTTGATGCTGAGTGTCTTGTTTTCCTGAAGTCAACAACCATTTCCTTGGTCTTGTCTACATTACAGGGAAGGTTGTTGACTGTACACCAGTCTGTCAGCTGCTGCACCTCCTCTCTGTATGCTGACTCGTCGCCTTTGCTGATGAGACCCAGCACAGTTGTATCACTGTGTATACAGTTGTATCAGTTGTATACTTTTTAAATTGATCCCCTATCCTATTTATTGTTTAGTGTAATTTTTCTTTAGTCTAATACTGTAAATAATCTGTGTTCTGTGTTTTTGTTACTTGTCATACGTGTTGCTCTCACCAAGACAAATTTCTTGTATGTGTAATATAGAGATTCTGATTCATCAGCAAACTTTATGATGCTGTTAGAACTGTTTCGCAACACAGTCATGAGTCAGCAGGGTAAACAGCAGAGGACTCAGAACACTGCCTTGGGGTGCCCCAGTGTTCATTGTGATGGTGCTGGAGATGCCGTCCCCGAACCGGACTAAACGGGGCCTCCCCGTCAGGAAGTCCAGGATCCAATTGCAGAGGGGGGTGTTGAGGCCCAGCAAGCTTAACTTCCTGGTGAGATTCTGTGGGATGATGGTGTTGAATGCTGAACTGAAGTCTATGAACAGCATTCTAACATAGGTGTCCTCCTTCTCCAGGTCGGTAAGGGAGAGATGAAGGGTGGTGGTGATGGCATCTTCAGTGGAGCGCTTGGGACGATATGCAAATTGCAGGGGGTCCAATGAAGAGGGCAGTTGGGTCTTGATGTTCATGACTAGCCTCTCGAAGTACTTCATGATGATGGGCATGTGAGCAACGGGACGGTAGTCATTGAGGCAGGACACCGTGGACTTCATCGTCACGGGGACGATGGTGGTGGTTTTGAGGCACGTTGGGACAGTGGAGCTGCACAGGGAGACGTTGAAGATGTGGGTGAGAACATCTGTCAACTCTCTGAGCACTCTGCCGGGGATGTTGTCTGGTCCTGCAGCTTTCCGTGGGTTGACTCTGCACAGACATGTTGTTTTGTGCCTCAAACCGTGCATAAAAGTCGTTCAGGGCATCAGGGAGGAAGGCATCACGGTCACAGGACGGCGGCATTGTCCTGTAGTTTGTGATTGCCTGGATGCCCTGCCACATGCGCCACGTGTCACCCGTGTCCTTGAAGTGGCTGTGGATTCTCTGGGCGTGTGTGTGCTTTGCCTCTCGGATGGCTCGTGACAAATTGGCTCTTGCTTTCCTCAGGGCCGCCTTGTCACCCACTCTGAAGGGCGAGTCGCGGGTCCTCAGTAGCGCACGCACCTTAGAAGTCATCCACGGCTTCTGGTTTGGGCGTGTGGTGATGGTCTTGGAGACAGTGACATCATCAATACACTTGCTGATGTAGCCAGTGACTGATGCTGTGTACTCCTCCAAGTTAACAGAGTTGCCTTCAGTCGCAGCCTCCCTGAACCTGTCCCATGCAGTGCACACAAAACAGTCCTGAAGGGCAGAGATGGCTCCTGCCGGCCAGGTTTTCACCTGCTTCTGAACTAGTCTGGAGCGTCTGATGAGAGGTGTGTATGCTGGAGTCAGCCACACAGACATGTGTACCGAGAACGCGAGGTGGGGGCGGGGCTCCGTCCGGTACACGCTGGGGATGTTTGCAACGAGAGCAGCGAACGCGCTGGACCTTGTTTACACAAAGTCCACATGTTGATGGAACTGACTGGAGATTAGCGTGGTTGAAATCTGCGGCGACAATGAACAGTCCGTCTGGATGTTTGGTCTGCAGATCGCTGATGGCCCTGTGGAGTTTCCATAGTGCCTCCTTAGCATTAGCACTAGCGCTAGGTGGTATTTACACGGCGGCTATCAGCACGGCGGAGAACTCCCGTACTAAATAAAAGGTCTGCACTTGACTATGATGAACTCCACCAGCGGAGAGCAGTGCTTAGCGACAGTCACAGCGTTGATGTAAACACACACGCCTCCACCGCGGGTCTTCCCGGACTGAACGAGGCTAGCCCGTCTAGCTGAAGGGCGCTGTCTGGAATGTTGTCGCTAAGCCACGATTCCACAAAGACTAAAGCACAGCAGTCTCTGAACTCACGCTGGGAAGTTCGCTGGAGTGTTGTATAAAAATGAGAAAATATGCATATATGAAGCAGAATGATGCGGGAACTCTGCTAGAAGGTAGAAATGAATGAAAGAATAATCAGGAAGCTGGAGGAGAAGAACAAGTTGTAAATAGAAAGAAAAAACACCTAAAAATGAGCTATTGGCGTTGGTTTCTTTTTAAAATGTGATCGAAAACACATTTTAAAAATAATCAAAATAATCATAATAATAACTGAAAACAATCTCACCTTTTACACGCTGTTTCCGCCCCGTTGGGTCATGGTCATGGATGGTCAGTTATCGTTCTCAAGTCATGTTGCAAACGTAACTCGATCATGCAGATTTCTCCTGTACAACATTCAGAGAATTTGACCCTTCCTCTCTAGAGACTGGCTGGTCTCCCTTTACGCACCATCAGGCCTCTGCAACTTATCCAGAATGCCACTGCACGGGTCGTCTTCAACGTTCCTAAATTCAGCCATGTCACTCCACTGCTGCGTTCTCTTCACTGGCTTCCTGTAGCTGCCCGCATCAGATTTAAATGCATGTTTTGGATCTGATGATGGCTCCTGACAATGAGGATATAAAAAAAATACAAACTCTCAATTCTATATGTTTGGTGTTGATTCATAAATTAAAAGTAGTTTCAGTTCACACAGTTACTGTAGTGTTCTCGTGCAGTGTGTGGAAATTGACTAAACAACAAGCTAAACCATCCAATGAAGACATAGTAAGGTTGACCATTTACTGTCACTCTTCCTCATTAGCATGCAGGTGAAAACTGTAAATAAACAATTATACATTGTGCTTAGTTGTAAACATTTGCTGTTCTGAACAGTAGGTAGAAGTTACCATGGCTGCTAATATACATTAGCTGATACACAACTGAAAACAAAAGTTTCTCTTTTTTATTACCTAACTTAACAAAAATAGTTTTAATATCACAACTGCTAATATATGAACTGTAATATGTTTTAACGCTAGATGAACCTACGATATTGCCTCTTTGACGCTTCCAGATACTAGGAGATAAGTTCCAGAACATTCACATGTCTGCCTCGTTTTGTTTGGCCGCAAAACCCCCGGAAACCGCGGAAGTCCAAACAGAAAGTGACCTCACCGCACATGAGGCACCTAAATTAATTTGACAAAGAAAGGCTTAAACTTATCTATTAACTTTTTAACTTTAATCTAATAAGCAACAACAAATCTTTAAATACTAGAAAGAAAAAAAAATGAAAAGATTAACTAAATGCCTTAAGGGCATTACAGTTACTAAAAGGGTGTTTAAAAAACAGAAATAAAACTTTGAAAGGTATTTATTTAAAATATAGGATTTTGTGCAACATTATTTTATGGGTCCGTATAGGGTCATGTAACTGGCATGGGATTGTGTCAGAACTAATGTGGCGGCATAAACGTGCAACCCTTAAAACAATCTCATCCTACACACGGTATAATTGTGTGTTATACAATGCATGTCTTGAACAAGGTTTTTATGTTCTAGTTTTCACGGTGTCTGATGAAGAGAGAGAGAGAGAGAGAGAGGGAGAGAGAGAGAGAGACCAGAGTCTGAAGGGTCTAACAGTTGTTTGCTGGTTATTTCAGAAAGAAAAACACATACAAAATCATTTAAAAAAGCTTTACATTTTAAGACAAAGTGTTCATCAAAATTATGCCCAAATGTTAAAGTTCAGTCTCACGTGATGGATATTTTCTGAAACATCCAGTGGTTGTCGCCTCATCCAATGAGGGAATATTCACCACTCCTTGAAGAGTGGAGACTTATGACGTAGCATCCAGGTAAATTTGTTCACAGTTACAAGTAAAGGAAATGTTCGCTTGACTCTCGTTTAGGTCGTGAACCCCGTTGCAAGCTTGACTTGAAAAAAAACCTGTGTGGAAAACGTTGATCAGACGTCTGGCTGAAATTCTAAACTGTCTAAAGATGATCTGAGCTAGCGAGAAAGATTCTTTACTTGTACGGTTTTTATCACCTGTGTAGCCACACCCCTTTTCTTCTTCTGATGTTAAACTTTTTGGGCATTTCTGGTGGTGCTGTCACCTACTGGTGGGTAAGGGTACCTACATTGTAAAATGGTAAAGCCATTGGGTACACTCACAGCTGTCACAGCCTACTGGACTACTGGCTACTGCTCTGAGCAGTCCTGCCTCTTGCATTTGTGTTACACCAGCGCCCCTGTGTGGGTGCTCTGTTTAACTGCGGCATAGGATCACCAACCATTCCTTCCACAAACTTACCACGCTGTAATCCGCTCCGTTAGGTCATTGTACGTGGCTAGGATGTTTAAAAAGGGGAATTAAGACGTTTAATACAATTGTGAATAATATTCGATAAACCAATAAGGTCCTAGTTACAAGTGGGAAACTATGGATTAAAGATGGAACACGGCTTGACCAGACGTTAATTGTAACGGTGGTATAAAAATAAGAAAATATAAATAAATTAAGCAGAATAAGGCGGAAAGTCAGCAATAAGGTAGTGAAGTGTAAATAGTTAAAAGGGAGCTGGAGGAGAAGGACAATGAATAATTAACTATTACATTAGCTTGGTTTTATATGGTGTTTTGTTACAGTTTCAGATATGGTGGAAAACACATTCAAATATTATTAAAAAATAATTAGAATAATAATTGGGACAAAAATGGCGTCTTTTATACGCTTTTGTTGCTTCGTTTGGTCATCGTACTTTGATAGGCTTCTTAATAATGGATGTGTCGCTATTTAAGAAGTTTAAATTACATTCGATCTGTCAGGGAGGTCGAATTTACAAGTGGGGATACTTGGGATTACAGATGGAACACGATTTAACCAGAAGTGATGTGTAACTGTGGTTTTAAAATGAGAAAATATTATGAATCAAGCAGAATGATGCGGGAACTCAGCGAGAAGGTAGAAATTAATAAAATAATAATCAGGAAACTGGAAGAGAAGGACAAGTTGTTAAAAAAAAACAGCCAAAACCGTAGTACTTACAGAGTACAAAGTACTTACAGTTTCACCTGTGGACGAAAACACTTTCTAGTAATAATAATAATAATAATAATAATAATAATAATAATAATAATACTAACTGAAAACAATCACACCTTTCATACACTTTTCCACTCCATCGGGTCATGGCACGTTGCTTGGCAGTTCAAAGAAGGGAAATATACCTTTGTAAGAATTGTTAAATTACACTACATCAGTCAGTGATGTCGTATTTACACGGGGATAACTCGGAATTCTAGATGAAACATGGGTTTAGCAGGTGTGTCTTTGCGTCGTTACGTGAAACTCCTCTCGTTACGGTTCGACCGTAAAAAAAAAAAAAAACTAGATCATGTCGTTTTAAACATTGTAAACTGCTTTCGATCAGCGAGTGATGTCGTATTTACTAGTGGGAAACTCGATATTCTAGATGTGATGTGTGATTGTGGTATAAAAATGAATATATACACATACATCATGCAGAATTAGCGGTAAACTCATAGCAGGCATCAAAGAATAACACATTAAAGAGGAAGCTGGAGGAGAAGGTCAAGATGTAAATAAATAGCACTTAAAACTTAGCTATTGCAGTTGGTATCATTTTAACCTGTGGTCGAAAACACATTTTAATAACAATAAAAATATTCATAATAATAATAATTGAAAACAATCTCTCCTTTTACACGCTGTTTCCGCTCCGTTGGGTCAAGGGATGTGGCGAGGATGTTTAAAAAGGGGAAATATGTCTTTAAATAAAATTGTAAATAATGTTCGATCAACCAATAAGGTCCTAGTCACAAGTGGGAAACCCTGGATTAAAGATGAAACGCGACTTTACCAGATGTAATGTGTAATTGTGGTATAAAAAAGAGAAAATATGCATATATGAAGCAGAATGATGCGGGAACTCAGCGAGAAGGTAGAAATGAATAAAAGAATAATCAGGAATAATCAGGAAGCTGAAGGAGAAGGACAAGCTGTAAATAGAATAAAAAACAGCCAAAACCGAACAGTTGGAGTACTTATAGTTTCACCTGTGGCCGAAAACACTTTCTAATAACAATAATAAAAATAATCATAATATTAACTGGCAACAATCACACCTTTCATACACTTTTCCGCTCCGTCGGGTCATGGCACGTTGCTTGGCAGTTCAAAGAAGGGAAATATACCTTTGTAAGAATTGTTAAATTACACTCCATCACTCATTGATGTCGTGTTTACACGGGGATAACTCGGAATTCTATATGAATCAAGGGTTTAGCAGGTGTGTCTTTGCGTCGTTACGTGAAACTCCTCTCGTTACAGTTCGAAAGTAATAAAAACTGGATCATGTCGTTTTAATCATGGTAAACTGCTTTTGATCAGTCGGTGAGCTCGTATTTACTAGGGGGAAACTCGATATTCTAGATGTGATGTGTAATTGTGGTATAAAAATGAATATATACACACACACATCATGCAGAATTAGCGGTAAACTCAGAGAAGGCATCAAAGAATAACACATTAAAGAGGGAGCTGGAGGAGAAGGTCAAGATGGAAATAAATAACTAAAATTGGGCTATTGCAGTTGGTTAATTTCAACATGTGGTCGAAAACATATCTTAATAATAAAAAAATAATCATAATAATAACTGAAAACAATCTCACCTTTTACACGCTGTTTCCGCTCCGTTGGATCATGGGGCGTGGCTAGGATGTTTAAAAAGGGGAAATGTGTCGTTTAAAACAATTGTAAATAATATTCGATCAACCAATAAGGTCCTAGTTACAAGTGGGAAACCCAAGAGTGCAGCAATAACGCATGGGGTACTGACTAAACAGAACAAACGTGACAACGCAACATGGGCAAACTTGAAAGCCACCCGAGGCTGGTTAGTAGCCAGGGAAGCCAGGCGAGATAGGGAAGATAATGCTAGACCCAAACGTCACCGGCAGGGCCAGTGAAACTAAAACGGGACACCGCGCTCGTCAGGCGCAACTAAACTTACTTGACGCGAACACTAGGGAATCGGTCGCCGAATCCTCCAGGCAACCAACCTGTCAACCAAGAAGCGAACTCCTCCTGAAGGTGAATCGGCTCTTACAGAGCGTACACTAGAGAACACCATAAACAGACCTAGAATCTCTGGAACAGCGAAGCCAACATACAGCTTGGAGTAACAAGTACAATTCTCGGCAACGAGAATGTCCGTGTTAGCTCCCTTTAGAACCCAGCTCTCAAGTGACCTAACTCAAAACATGCAATGAACGTAAATGACACACTTGAACAAACATGGCGTTGTACATAAATGGCTGTGAACATAAAAGTCCTTGAACTTGAAGCCTGTGGAGCGCGGGTCGGGCACGGCGACGCGGACCTGATGAAAAGGACAAGACGTAAAAAGAAAAAACAGCCAAAATCGAACTCGTTAAGGTTCGAACGTTATAAAAACTGGATAATTTCGTTTTAAACATTGTAAACTGCATTCGATCAGCGAGTGAGGTCCTATGTACTAGTGGGAAACTCGAAATTCTAGATGTGATGTGTAATTGTGGTATAAAAATGAATATATACACATACATCGTGCAGAATTAGCGGTAAACTCAGAGAAGGCATCAAAGAATAACACATTAAAGAGGGAGCTGGAGGAGAAGGTCAAGATGTAAGTAAATATAACCTAAAATTGAGCTATTGCAGTTGGTTCATTTCAACATGTGGTCGAAAACATATTTTAATAATAAAAAAAAATAATCATAATAATAACTGAAAACAATCTCACCTTTTATCAGCTGTTTCAGCTCCTTTGGGTCATGGGACGTGGCAAGGATGTTTTAAAAAAAGGAAATATGTCGTTTAAAACAATTGTAAATAATATTCGATCAACCAATAAGGTCCTAGTTACAAGTGGGAAACCCTGGATTAAAGATGAAACATGACTTTACCAGATGTAATGTGTAATTGTGGTATAAAAATGAGAAAATATGCATATATGAAGCAGAATGCTGCGGGAACTCAGCGAGAAGGTAGAAATAAATAAAATAATAATCAGGAAGCTGGAGGAGAAGGACAAGTTGTAAATAGAAAAAACTGCCAAAACCGAACTGTTGGAGTACTTACAGTTTCAACTGTGGTCGAAAACACTTTCTAATAATAATAATAAAAACAATCATAATATTAACTGGCAACAATCACACCCTTCATACACTTTTCCGCTCCATCGGGCCATGGCACGTTGCTTGGCAGTTCATAGAAGGGAAATATACCTTTGTAAGAATTGTTAAATTACACTGATCAGTCAGTGATGTCGTATTTACAGGGGGATAACTCGGAATTATAGATGAATCAAGGGTTTAGCAGGTGTGTCTTTGCGTCGTTAAGTGAAACTCCTCTCCTTACGGTTCGAACGTAATAAAAACTGGATCATTTCGTTTTAAACCATTGTAAACTGCATTCGATCAGAGAGTGAGGTCGTATTTACTAGTGGGAAACTCGAAATTCTATTCACCCTGTAAACTGCTGACTTCATGTATAGCTCACCGACCTGTCACCTCCAGAAGTTCTCTGATGACTCAGCGATTGTCGGCCTCATATCCAATGAGGAGGACAGCGAGTACAGAGAACTTATTCAGGACTTTGTGGACTGGTGTCTGCAGAACCACCTTCAGATAAACGCTGGAAAGACCAAAGAACTGGTGGTGGATTTCCGCAGGTGCACACACCCCCCTCCATCAGTGAACATCCAGGGTATGAACATCGAGAGTGTGGACTCCTATAAATACCTGGGTGTTCATCTGAACAACAAACTGGACTGGTCAGTCAACACTGCTGCACTCTACAAGAAAGGCCAGAGCAGACTCTACCTGCTGAGGAGATTGAGGTCCTTTGGAGTGCAGGGAGCTCTCCTGAGGACGTTCTTCGACACAGTGGTGGCATCTGCCATCTTCTATGGAGTGGTCTGCTGGGGCAGTAGCATCTCGACGGCAGATAAGCAGAGACTGGACAAACTCATAAAGAGGGCCGGCTCTGTCCTGGGGTGCTTCTTAGACCCAGTGCAGGTGGTGGGAGACAGGAGGATGACAGCCAAGCTGGCATCCATGCTGGAGAACAGCTCCCACCCCATGCATGAGACTCTGGCAGCACTGGGCAGCTCCTTTAGTGACCGGCTGCTTCACCCCAAGTGTGTGAAGGAGGGGTATCACAGGTCCTTCCTTCCTGCTGCCGTCAGACTGCACAACCAGCACTGCTCCCAGCGGACCACATACACACACACTTAACTACACACACATGTTCAGGAATACTATGTGCAATATCCCCTCCATGTGCAATTAAGAGTCTTTTGATGTAAATAATATTGTTATTGCTTTTTTAATTCTTATTTATATTGTGTATATAGTGTAAATTATTTATCCAAATTTTTGTAACTGAGTGTCTTGCTATCCCTTTCTGCTGTTACACTGAGAATTTCCCCACTGCGGGACTAATAAAGGACTATCTTATCTTACTGTATCTCACCTGTGATTTAGTTGAGATACAGTTGTCTTCACAGAAACTGATGTATGACGTCACAGTCTGTGGATTCGAAGCAGCCCTGCAGCTTCTCAATGTCTCCACTGGTCCACCTCTTCACTGTTGTGATGACCGGCTTGTTGCTTTTGAGTTTCTGCCGGTAGGTTGGAATGAGGTGAACGAGGCTGTGATCGGAGAGCCCGACAGCTGCGCGCGTGACCGCGCGATAGGCATTCTTGATACAGGTGTAACACTTGTCCAGTGTGTTGCCTTCTCGTGTTGGACACGCGATGTGTTGTCTGTATTTGGGCATCTCCTTCGTGAGGTTCACACTGTTAAAATCCCCCAGAATGATGAGGAGTGAGTCCGGGAACTCCCGCTCCACCTTCGTGATCTGTTCCGCCAGCTGTTTCAGCGCGTCGCTCGTGCACGCGCTTGGCGCAATGTAGGTGCCGGCTAGGATGAACGAGCTGAACTCTCTGGGCGAGTAGAACGGTCTACAGGTTATGAACAGAGATTCCAGATGAGGGGAGCAGGATTTTAACAGTACCGTAGTGTCTCTACACCAGCGCTCGTTGATGTAGAAGCAGATTCCTCCTCCTCTGCTCTTGCCGCTGCGCTCCGCGTCTCTGTCCGCTCTGTGCAGCTGGAAGCCCGGGAGGTGCAGCGCGCTGTCCGGGGTCAGCTCGGTCAGCCAGGTCTCCGTGAAGCAGAGCGCAGAAGCAGCGGAGAAGTCCTTGTTGGTTTGGCTGAGCAGAAGTAGTTCCTCAGTTTTGTTGCTGAGAGATCGGAGGTTGGAGAGGAATAATGACGGTAGAGATGTGCGAGCCCCGCGCCGCCTCACACGCACGAGCGCGCCGGCTCGTCTGCCCCGGCGCCGGCTTCTCCACAGTCTCCTGGCGAGGCCGAGCGCGGTCAGCGCGGCTGTGGTGAGGATCTCCGCACAAACTGAAGGTACTTGAACAAATTATACACATACATCATGCAGAATTAGCGGTAAACTCATAGCAGGCATCAAAGAATAACACATTAAAGAGGCAGCTGGAGGAGAAGGTCAAGATGAAAATAAATATAACCTAAAATTGAGCTATTGCAGTTGGTTAATTTCAAACTGTCGAAAACACATTTAAAAAAAAAAATTAAAATAATCATAATAATAACTGAAAACAATCTCACCTTTTACACGCTGTTTCCGCTGCGTTGGGTCATGGGACGTGGCTAGGATGTTTAAAAAGGGAAAATATGTCGTTTAAAACCATTGTAAATAATATTCGATCAACCAATAAGGTCGTAGTTACAAGTGGGAAACTCTTTACCAGATGAAATGTGTAATTCAAGTCAAGTGTGTTTTATTGTCATTTCAACTACATACAGAGTACACAGTGAAACGAAACAACGTTCCTCCAGGACCATGGTGCAACATAGACACAGTGCATACAAAACACAAGGGCAACACAAGTGCGGACAGACAACACAACACAGTACAGACAGAGAATAATAAATAATTGGCTGTAGTGTGCAGATTTTGCAATGTGTAATAAATATTGAGTCCAGTGAGGTAGTAAAGTTATTTGTGCAAATGCTTTGTGCAAAAATGCTTCCCATTTTATCTGGGGTAAATGGTTGGAGAGAGTGAGAGAGAGAGAGAGAGAGAGAGAGAGAGAGAGTGAGAGAGTGTGTGTGTGCATGTAACAGAAAAGACATTAGTTCAGAAGTTGAGTTGAGAAGTCTATTGCAGAGTCTGGTCATGTTGGACTGGATGCTGCGGTTCCTTCTTCCTGATGGCAGGGGGGAGAACAGTCTGTGTGAAGGGTGGGTGGAGTCATCCACAATGCTGGTTGCTTTGCGGATGCAGCGGGCAGTGTAAATGTCCATGACGGAGAGGAGAGAGACTCCGATGATCCTCTCAGCTGTCCTCACAATGCGTTGGAGGGTCTTGCGGTCAGAGGCTCAGGATGCTCTCTATAGTCCGTTTATAGAAGAGGGTGAGGATGGGTGGAGGGAGACAGGCCTTTCTCAGCTTCCGGAGGAAGTAGAGACGCTGCTGGGCTTTCTTGGCTGTAGAGCTGGTGTTCAGGGACCAGGTGAGATTCTCCGCTAAGTGGACACCAAGGAACTTGGTGCTCTTTACGATCTCCACAGAGGAGCCGTTGATGCTGAGTGTCTTGTTTTCCTGAAGTCAACAACCATTTCCTTGGTCTTGTCTACATTACAGGGAAGGTTGTTGACTGTACACCAGTCTGTCAGCTGCTGCACCTCCTCTCTGTATGCTGACTCGTCGCCTTTGCTGATGAGACCCAGCACAGTTGTATCACTGTGTATACAGTTGTATCAGTTGTATACTTTTTAAATTGATCCCCTATCCTATTTATTGTTTAGTGTAATTTTTCTTTAGTCTAATACTGTAAATAATCTGTGTTCTGTGTTTTTGTTACTTGTCATACGTGTTGCTCTCACCAAGACAAATTTCTTGTATGTGTAATATAGAGATTCTGATTCATCAGCAAACTTTATGATGCTGTTAGAACTGTTTCGCAACACAGTCATGAGTCAGCAGGGTAAACAGCAGAGGACTCAGAACACTGCCTTGGGGTGCCCCAGTGTTCATTGTGATGGTGCTGGAGATGCCGTCCCCGAACCGGACTAAACGGGGCCTCCCCGTCAGGAAGTCCAGGATCCAATTGCAGAGGGGGGTGTTGAGGCCCAGCAAGCTTAACTTCCTGGTGAGATTCTGTGGGATGATGGTGTTGAATGCTGAACTGAAGTCTATGAACAGCATTCTAACATAGGTGTCCTCCTTCTCCAGGTCGGTAAGGGAGAGATGAAGGGTGGTGGTGATGGCATCTTCAGTGGAGCGCTTGGGACGATATGCAAATTGCAGGGGGTCCAATGAAGAGGGCAGTTGGGTCTTGATGTTCATGACTAGCCTCTCGAAGTACTTCATGATGATGGGCATGTGAGCAACGGGACGGTAGTCATTGAGGCAGGACACCGTGGACTTCATCGTCACGGGGACGATGGTGGTGGTTTTGAGGCACGTTGGGACAGTGGAGCTGCACAGGGAGACGTTGAAGATGTGGGTGAGAACATCTGTCAACTCTCTGAGCACTCTGCCGGGGATGTTGTCTGGTCCTGCAGCTTTCCGTGGGTTGACTCTGCACAGACATGTTGTTTTGTGCCTCAAACCGTGCATAAAAGTCGTTCAGGGCATCAGGGAGGAAGGCATCACGGTCACAGGACGGCGGCATTGTCCTGTAGTTTGTGATTGCCTGGATGCCCTGCCACATGCGCCACGTGTCACCCGTGTCCTTGAAGTGGCTGTGGATTCTCTGGGCGTGTGTGTGCTTTGCCTCTCGGATGGCTCGTGACAAATTGGCTCTTGCTTTCCTCAGGGCCGCCTTGTCACCCACTCTGAAGGGCGAGTCGCGGGTCCTCAGTAGCGCACGCACCTTAGAAGTCATCCACGGCTTCTGGTTTGGGCGTGTGGTGATGGTCTTGGAGACAGTGACATCATCAATACACTTGCTGATGTAGCCAGTGACTGATGCTGTGTACTCCTCCAAGTTAACAGAGTCGCCTTCAGTCGCAGCCTCCCTGAACCTGTCCCATGCAGTGCACACAAAACAGTCCTGAAGGGCAGAGATGGCTCCTGCCGGCCAGGTTTTCACCTGCTTCTGAACTAGTCTGGAGCGTCTGATGAGAGGTGTGTATGCTGGAGTCAGCCACACAGACATGTGTACCGAGAACGCGAGGTGGGGGCGGGGCTCCGTCCGGTACACGCTGGGGATGTTTGCAACGAGAGCAGCGAACGCGCTGGACCTTGTTTACACAAAGTCCACATGTTGATGGAACTGACTGGAGATTAGCGTGGTTGAAATCTGCGGCGACAATGAACAGTCCGTCTGGATGTTTGGTCTGCAGATCGCTGATGGCCCTGTGGAGTTTCCATAGTGCCTCCTTAGCATTAGCACTAGCGCTAGGTGGTATTTACACGGCGGCTATCAGCACGGCGGAGAACTCCCGTACTAAATAAAAGGTCTGCACTTGACTATGATGAACTCCACCAGCGGAGAGCAGTGCTTAGCGACAGTCACAGCGTTGATGTAAACACACACGCCTCCACCGCGGGTCTTCCCGGACTGAACGAGGCTAGCCCGTCTAGCTGAAGGGCGCTGTCTGGAATGTTGTCGCTAAGCCACGATTCCACAAAGACTAAAGCACAGCAGTCTCTGAACTCACGCTGGGAAGTTCGCTGGAGTGTTGTATAAAAATGAGAAAATATGCATATATGAAGCAGAATGATGCGGGAACTCTGCTAGAAGGTAGAAATGAATGAAAGAATAATCAGGAAGCTGGAGGAGAAGAACAAGTTGTAAATAGAAAGAAAAAACACCTAAAAATGAGCTATTGGCGTTGGTTTCTTTTTAAAATGTGATCGAAAACACATTTTAAAAATAATCAAAATAATCATAATAATAACTGAAAACAATCTCACCTTTTACACGCTGTTTCCGCCCCGTTGGGTCATGGTCATGGATGGTCAGTTATCGTTCTCAAGTCATGTTGCAAACGTAACTCGATCATGCAGATTTCTCCTGTACAACATTCAGAGAATTTGACCCTTCCTCTCTAGAGACTGGCTGGTCTCCCTTTACGCACCATCAGGCCTCTGCAACTTATCCAGAATGCCACTGCACGGGTCGTCTTCAACGTTCCTAAATTCAGCCATGTCACTCCACTGCTGCGTTCTCTTCACTGGCTTCCTGTAGCTGCCCGCATCAGATTTAAATGCATGTTTTGGATCTGATGATGGCTCCTGACAATGAGGATATAAAAAAAATACAAACTCTCAATTCTATATGTTTGGTGTTGATTCATAAATTAAAAGTAGTTTCAGTTCACACAGTTACTGTAGTGTTCTCGTGCAGTGTGTGGAAATTGACTAAACAACAAGCTAAACCATCCAATGAAGACATAGTAAGGTTGACCATTTACTGTCACTCTTCCTCATTAGCATGCAGGTGAAAACTGTAAATAAACAATTATACATTGTGCTTAGTTGTAAACATTTGCTGTTCTGAACAGTAGGTAGAAGTTACCATGGCTGCTAATATACATTAGCTGATACACAACTGAAAACAAAAGTTTCTCTTTTTTATTACCTAACTTAACAAAAATAGTTTTAATATCACAACTGCTAATATATGAACTGTAATATGTTTTAACGCTAGATGAACCTACGATATTGCCTCTTTGACGCTTCCAGATACTAGGAGATAAGTTCCAGAACATTCACATGTCTGCCTCGTTTTGTTTGGCCGCAAAACCCCCGGAAACCGCGGAAGTCCAAACAGAAAGTGACCTCACCGCACATGAGGCACCTAAATTAATTTGACAAAGAAAGGCTTAAACTTATCTATTAACTTTTTAACTTTAATCTAATAAGCAACAACAAATCTTTAAATACTAGAAAGAAAAAAAAATGAAAAGATTAACTAAATGCCTTAAGGGCATTACAGTTACTAAAAGGGTGTTTAAAAAACAGAAATAAAACTTTGAAAGGTATTTATTTAAAATATAGGATTTTGTGCAACATTATTTTATGGGTCCGTATAGGGTCATGTAACTGGCATGGGATTGTGTCAGAACTAATGTGGCGGCATAAACGTGCAACCCTTAAAACAATCTCATCCTACACACGGTATAATTGTGTGTTATACAATGCATGTCTTGAACAAGGTTTTTATGTTCTAGTTTTCACGGTGTCTGATGAAGAGAGAGAGAGAGAGAGAGAGGGAGAGAGAGAGAGAGACCAGAGTCTGAAGGGTCTAACAGTTGTTTGCTGGTTATTTCAGAAAGAAAAACACATACAAAATCATTTAAAAAAGCTTTACATTTTAAGACAAAGTGTTCATCAAAATTATGCCCAAATGTTAAAGTTCAGTCTCACGTGATGGATATTTTCTGAAACATCCAGTGGTTGTCGCCTCATCCAATGAGGGAATATTCACCACTCCTTGAAGAGTGGAGACTTATGACGTAGCATCCAGGTAAATTTGTTCACAGTTACAAGTAAAGGAAATGTTCGCTTGACTCTCGTTTAGGTCGTGAACCCCGTTGCAAGCTTGACTTGAAAAAAAACCTGTGTGGAAAACGTTGATCAGACGTCTGGCTGAAATTCTAAACTGTCTAAAGATGATCTGAGCTAGCGAGAAAGATTCTTTACTTGTACGGTTTTTATCACCTGTGTAGCCACACCCCTTTTCTTCTTCTGATGTTAAACTTTTTGGGCATTTCTGGTGGTGCTGTCACCTACTGGTGGGTAAGGGTACCTACATTGTAAAATGGTAAAGCCATTGGGTACACTCACAGCTGTCACAGCCTACTGGACTACTGGCTACTGCTCTGAGCAGTCCTGCCTCTTGCATTTGTGTTACACCAGCGCCCCTGTGTGGGTGCTCTGTTTAACTGCGGCATAGGATCACCAACCATTCCTTCCACAAACTTACCACGCTGTAATCCGCTCCGTTAGGTCATTGTACGTGGCTAGGATGTTTAAAAAGGGGAATTAAGACGTTTAATACAATTGTGAATAATATTCGATAAACCAATAAGGTCCTAGTTACAAGTGGGAAACTATGGATTAAAGATGGAACACGGCTTGACCAGACGTTAATTGTAACGGTGGTATAAAAATAAGAAAATATAAATAAATTAAGCAGAATAAGGCGGAAAGTCAGCAATAAGGTAGTGAAGTGTAAATAGTTAAAAGGGAGCTGGAGGAGAAGGACAATGAATAATTAACTATTACATTAGCTTGGTTTTATATGGTGTTTTGTTACAGTTTCAGATATGGTGGAAAACACATTCAAATATTATTAAAAAATAATTAGAATAATAATTGGGACAAAAATGGCGTCTTTTATACGCTTTTGTTGCTTCGTTTGGTCATCGTACTTTGATAGGCTTCTTAATAATGGATGTGTCGCTATTTAAGAAGTTTAAATTACATTCGATCTGTCAGGGAGGTCGAATTTACAAGTGGGGATACTTGGGATTACAGATGGAACACGATTTAACCAGAAGTGATGTGTAACTGTGGTTTTAAAATGAGAAAATATTATGAATCAAGCAGAATGAGGCGGGAACTCAGCGAGAAGTTGGTTCAGTGAAAAAGTTCAAATGGAGCTGGAGGAGAAGGACAAGACATATTTAACAAAGCAACACCCAAAACCAAGCTACTGAAATAGTTACAGTTTTAGATGTGGTGTAAAACAGAATGTAATAGGAAAAACTTAACCATAATAATATTGGCACACAAATAGCCTCTTTAACATGCTTTTGTCGCTCCGTTTGGTCATCGTACATTTGATAGGCATCGTAATAATGGATATTTTGGTATTTAGGAAGTTTAAATTACATTCGATTTGTCAGTGAGGTCGAATTTACAAGTGGGGATACTTGCGATTGTAGATGGAACAAGACTTGACCAGATGTGAAGTGTAACTGTGGTATAAAAATGAAAAATATATACATACATCAAGCAGAATGAGGCGGGATTTCAGCAAGAAGGTATTGAAGTGTAAATAGTTGAAAGGGACCTGGAGCAGAAAGACAAGGAGGAATTTACAAAACACAACCTAAAACCAAGCTACTGGAATATTTACAGTTTCAGATGTGGTGGAAAACACATTCGAATATTAATAAAAAATAATTATAATAATAATAATAATAATAATAATAATAATAATTGGGACAAGAATGGCGTCTTTTATACGCTTTTGTCGCTCCGTTTGGTCATCATACGTTGATAGGGTTCTTAATAATGGATATTTCGGTATTTAGGAAGTTTAATTTACATTCGATCTGTCAGGAAGGTCATATTTACAAGTGGGGATACTTGGGAATGTAGATGGAACAAGACTTGACCAGATGTGAAGTGTAACTGTGGAATAAAAATGAGAAAATATAATAAATCAAGCAGAATGAAGCGAGAACTAAGCGAGAAGGTAGTGAAGTGTAAATAATTAAAAGGGACCTGGAGGAGGGAGACAAGTAGTACTAAACAAACAACCTAAAACCAAGCTACTGGAATAGTAACAGTTTCAGATGTGGTGGAAAACACATTCGAATATTAATAAAAAAATAATTCGAATAATAATTTGGAAAAAACAGCGTCTTTTATTAGCATTTGTCGCTCCGTTTGGTCATCGTACTTTGATAGGCTTCTAAATAGTGGATGTTTCGGTATTTAGGAAGTTTAAATTACATTCGATCTATGAGGAAGGTCGAATTTACAAGTGGGATAACTTGCGATTGTAGATGGAACACGACCTGACCAGATGTGAAGTGTAACTGTGGTATAAAAATGATAAAATATAATAAATCAAGCAGTATGAGGCGGGAACTAAGCGAGAAGGTAGTGAAGTGAAAATAGTTAAAAGGGAACTGGAGGAGAAAAACAAGGAATATTTAACAAAACACCACCTAATACCAAGCTACTGGAATAGTTACAGTTTCATATTTGGTGTAAAACATATTGTAATATGAAAAATAATCATAATAATAATAATTGGGACAAAAAGTGCGTCTTTTATACGCTTTTGTCGATCCTTTTAGTCATCGTACATTGATAAGCTTGTTAATAATGGATATTTCGGTATTAACGAAGTTTAATTTACATTCGATCTGTCAGGAGGGTCATATTTACAAGTGGGGATACTTGGGAATGTAGATGTAACACGACTTGACCAGATGTGAAGTGTAACTGTGGTATAAAAATGATAAAATATAATAAATCAAGCAGAATGAGGCGGGAACTCAGCGAGAAGGAAATGAAGTGTAAATAGTTAAAAGCGACCTGGAGTAGAAAGACAAGGAGTAATTTACAAAACAGAACATAAAACCAAGCTACAAGAATAGTTACAGTTTCAGATGTGGTGGAAAACACATTTGAATATTAATAAAAAATAATTATAATAATAATTGGGATAAAAAAATGGCGTCTTTTATACGCTTTTGTCGCTCCAATTGGTCATCGTACTTTGATGGGCTTCTTAATAATGGATATTTCATTATTTACGAAGTTTAATTTACATTCGATCTGTCAGGAAGGTCATATTTACAAGTAGGGATACTTGGGAATGTAGATGGAATAAGACTTGACCAGATGTGAAGCGTTACTGTGGTATAAAAATGATAAAATACAATAAATCAAACAGAATGAGGCGGGAACTCAGCGAGAAGGAAATGAAGTGTAAATAGTTAAAAACGACTTGGAGTAGAAAGACAAGGAGTAATTTACAAAACACAACCTAAAACCAAGTTACTGGCATAGTTACAGTTTCAGATGTGGTGGACAACACATTCGAATATTAATAAAAAATAATTAGAATAATAATAGGGACAAAAATGTCGTCTTTTACACGCTTTTGTCGCTCCGTTTGGTCATCGTACTTTGATAGGCTTCTTAATAATGGATATTTCGATATTTAGGAAGTTTAATTTCCATTCGATCTGTCAGAAAGGTCATATTTACAGGTGGGGATACTTGGGAATGTAGATGGAACAAGACTTGATCAGATGTGAAGTGTAACTGTGGTATAAAAATGATAAAATACAATAAATCAAGCAGAATGAGGCGGGAACTCAGCAAGAAGGTAGTGAAGTGTAAATAGTTGAAAGGGACCTGGAGGAGAGAGACAAGGAGTATTTAACAAAACACAACCTAAAACCAAGCTACAGGAATAGTTACAGTTTCAGATGTGGTGGAAAACACATTCGAATATTAATAAAAAATAATTATAATAATAACTGTGCCAAAAATGGCGTCTTTTATACGCTTTTGTCGCACCGTTTAGTCATCGTACATTGATAAGCTTGTAAATAATAGATATTTCGGTATTAACGAAGTTTAATTTACATTCGATCTGTCAGGAGGGTCATATTTACAAGTGGGGATACTTGGGAATGTAGATGTAACAGGACTTGACCAGATGTGAAGTGTAACTGTGGTATAAAAATTAAAAAAATATACATACATCAAGCAGAATGAGGTGGGATTTCAGCAAGAAGGTATTGAAGTGAAAATAGTTAAAAGGGAATTGGAGGAGAAAAACAAGGAATAATTAACAAAACACCACCTAATACCAAGCTACTGGCACAGAAACAGTTTCATATGTGTTGTAAAAAACATTGTAATATGAAAAAATAATAGTAATAATAATTGGCACAAAAAGTGCATCTTTAACATGCTTTTTCGCTCCGTTTGGTCATCGTACTTTGATAGGCTTCTTAATAATGTATAAGTCGGTATTTAGGAAGTTCAAATTACATTCGATCTGTCAGGGAGATCGAATTTATAAGTGGGGATACTTGGGATGGTAGATGGAACACAACTTGACCAGATATGAAGTGTAACTGTGGTATAAACATGAGAAAATATAAAAAATCAAGCAGAATGAGGCGGGAACTCAGTGAGAAGGTATTGAAGTGTAAATAGTTAAAAGAGAACTGGAGGAGAAAGACAAGAAGTAATTAACAAAACACAACCTAAAGCCAAGCTACTGTAATAGTTACAGTTTCAGATGTGGTGGAAAACACATTTGAATATTAATATAAAACTAATTAGAATAATTATTTGGTAAAAAAAAAATAGCGTCTTTAATTAGCTTTTGTCGCTCCGTTTGGTCATCGTACTTTGATAGGCTTCCTAATAATGGATAAGTCGGTATTTAGGAAGTTTAAATTACATTCGATCTGTCAGGGAGGTCGAACTTACAAGTGGGGATACTTGGGATTGTAGATGGAACACAACTTGACCAGATATGAAGTGTAACTGTGGTATAAACATGAGAAAATATAATAAATCAAGCAGAATGAGGCGGGAACTCAGCGAGAAGGAAGTGAAGTGTAAATAGTTAAATGCGACCATGAGTAGAAAGACAAGGAGTAATTAATAAACCACCACCTAATACCAAGCTACTGGAATAGTTACAGTTTCAGATGTGGTGGAAAATACATTCGAATATTAATATAAAATATTTAGAATAATAATTGGGACACAAATGGAGTCTTTTATACGCTTTTGTCGCTCCGTTTGGTCATCGTACGTTGATAGGGTTCTTAATAATGGATATTTCGGTATTTACGAAGTTTAAATTACATTCGATCTGTCAGGAAGGTTATATGTACAAGTGGGGATACATGGGAATGTAGATGGAACACGACTTGACCAGATGTGAAGTGTAACTGTGGTATAAAACTGATAAAATAAATCAAGCAGAATGAGGCGGGAACTCAGCGAGAAGGTAAAGAAGTGTAAATAGTTAAAAGGGACCTGGAGAATAAAAACAAGGAATAATTAACAAAACACAACCTAATACCAAGCTACTGGAATAGATATAGTTTCATATTTGGTGTAAGACACATTGTAATATGCAAAAATAATCAAAATAATAATAATAATTGGGGGGAAAATGGCGTCTTTTATACGCTTTTGTCGCTCCGTTTGGTCATCGTACTTTGATAGGCTTCCTAATAATGGATTTGTCTTAATTTAGAAATTTTAAATTACATTCGATCTGTCAGGGAGGTCGAATTTACAAGTTGGGATACTTGGGATTGTAGACGGAACACAACTTGACCAGATGTGAAGTGTAACTGTGGTATAAAAATGATAAAATATAATAAATCAAGCAGATTGAGGCGGGAACTCAGCGAGAAGGTAAAGAAGTGTAAATAGTTAAAAGGGACCTGGAGAATAAAAACAAGGAATAATTTACAAAAAACAAACCTAAAACCAAGCTACTGGAATAGTTACAGTTTCAGATGTGAAGGAAAAGACATTCGAATATTAAAAAAAAAAAAAAAAAAAAATAATAATAATAATAATAATAATAATAATAATTGGGACAAGAATGGCGTCTTTTATACGCTTTTGTCGCTCCGTTTGGTCATCGTACTTTGATAGGCTTCTTAATAATGGATATTTCGGTATTTACGAAGTTTAATTTACATTCGATCTGTCAGGGAGGTCTTATTTACAAGTGGAATAACTTGGGAATGTAGATGGAACAAGACTTGACCAGATGTGAAGTGTAACTGTGGAATAAAAATGAGAAAATATAATAAATCAAGCAGAATAAAGCGAGAACTAAGCGAGAAGGTAGTGAAGTGTAAATAGTTAAAAGGGACCTGGAGAAGAGAGACAAGTAGTACTAAACAAACACAACCTAAAACCAAGCTACTGGAATAGTAACAGTTTCAGATGTGGTAGAAAACACATTCGAATATTAATAAAAAAATAATTCGAATAATAATTTGGAAAAAAACAGCGTCTTTTATCAGCATTTGTCGCTCCGTTTGGTCATCCTACTTTGATAGGCTTCTAAATAGTGGATGTTTCGGTATTTAGGAAGTTTAAATTACATTCGATCTATGAGGGAGGTCGAATTTACAAGTGGGATAACTTGCGATTGTAGATGGAACACGACCTGACCAGATGTGAAGTGTAACTGTGGTATAAAAATGATAAAATATAATAAATCAAGCAGTATGAGGCGGGAACTAAGCGAGAAGGTAGTGAAGTGAAAATAGTTAAATGGGAGCTGGAGAAGAAAAACAAGGAATATTTAACAAAACACCACCTAATACCAAGCTACTGGAATAGTTACAGTTTCATATTTGGTGTAAAACACATTGTAATATGCAAGAATAATCATAATAATAATAATTGGGACAAGAATGGCGTCTTTTATACGCTTTTGTCGCTCCGTTTGGTCATCGTACTTTGATAGGCTTCTTAATAATGGATATGTCGGTATTTACGAAGTTTAATTTACATTCGATCTGTCAGGAGGGTCGTATTTACAAGTGGGGATACATGGGAATGTAGATGGAACACGACTTGACCAGATGTGAAGTGTAACTGTGGTATAAACATGAGAAAATATAATAAATCAAGCAGAATGAGGCGGGACCTCAGCGAGAAGGTAAAGAAGTGTAAATAGTTAAAAGGGAACTAGAGTAGAAAGACAAGGAGTAATTAACAAAAGCACCACCCAATACCAAGCTACTGGAATAGTTACAGTTTCATATTTGGTGTAAAACACATTGTAATATGCAAAAGTAATCATAATAATAAAAATTGGGACAAAAATGGCGTCTTTTATACGCTTTTGTCGCTCCGATTGGTCATCGTACTTTGATAGGCTTCCTAATAATGAATTTGTCGTTAATAAGGAAGTTCAAGTTACATTCGATCTTTCAGGGAGATCGAATTTACAAGTGGGGATACTTGGGAATGTAGATGGAACAAGACTAGACCAGATGTGAAGTGCAACTGTAGTATAAAAATGAAAAAAATATACATACATCAAGCAGAATGAGGCGGGAACTCACCGAGAAGGTAAAGAAGTGTAAATAGTTAAAAGGGACCTGGAGAAAAAAAGACAAGGAGTAATTAACAAAACACAACCTAATACCAAGCTACTGGAACAGTTACTGTTTCATATGTGGTGTAAAACACATTGTAATATGAAAAAAATAATAATAATAATAATAGCCACAAAAAGTGCTTCTTTTACATGCTTTGTCGCTCCGTTTGGTCAACAGAAAACATGGCGCCTTACTGCGACCGCTGTCAACATAAAAGTCCTTAGTGAGAAAACCAACGGGAGGAACAGAAAGTACGTGAACATTGAAATTAACCCAATATTGACTGAAAAGTTCCGAAGAGCCTGTGGACCGCGGCCCGGAGCCGCCCCTGGGGGGGGGGCGCGGCGCCGCAGGGCTGACATAATAAACAAAACACAACCTAAAACCAAGCTACTGGAATAGTTACAGTTTCAGATGTGGTGGAAAACACATATTAATATAAAATAATTAGAATAATAATTGGGACAAAAATGACGTCTTTTACACGCTTTTGTCGCTCCGTTTGGTCATCGTACTTTGATAGGCTTCTTAATAATGGATATTTCGGTATTTAGGAAATTTAATTTACATTCGATCTGTCAGGAGGGTCATATTTAGAAGTGGGGATACTTGGGAATGTAGATGGAACACGACTTGACCAGTTGTGAAGTGTAACTGTGGTATAAAAATGAAAAAAATTTACATACATCAAGCAGAATGAGGTGGGATTTCAGCAAGAAGGTATTGAAGTGAAAATAGTTAAAAGGGAACTGGAGGAGAAAAACAAGGGATAATTAACAAAACACCACCTAATACCAAGCTACTGGCACAGAAACAGTTTCATATGTGTTGTAAAAAACATTGTAATATGAAAAAATAATAGTAATAATAATTGGCACAAAAAGTGCATCTTTTACATGCTTTTTCGCTCCGTTTGGTCATCGTACTTTGATAGGCTTCTTAATAATGGATAAGTCGGTATTTAGGAAGTTTAAATTACATTCGATCTGTCAGGGAGATCGAATTTATAAGTAGGGATACTTGGGATGGTAGATGGAACACAACTTGACCAGATGTTTAGTGTAACTGTGGTATAAACATGAGAAAATATAAAAAATCAAGCAGAATGAGGCGGGACCTCAACGAGAAGGCAATGAAGTGTCAATAGTTAAAAGTGACCTGGAGAAGAAGGACAATGAGTAATTAACAAAAACAACCTAAAACCAAGCTACTGGAATAGTTAAAGTTTCAGATGTGGTGGAAAACACATTCGAATATTAATAAAAAATAATAATAATAATTGGGACACAAACGGCGTCTTTTATACGCTTTTGTCGCTCCGTTTGGTCATCGTACTTTGATAGGCTTCTTAATAATGTTTATTTCGGTATTTACGAAGTTTAATTTACATTCGATCTGTCAGAAAGGTCATATTTACAGGTGGGGATACTTGGGAATGTAGATGTAACACGACTTGACCAGATGTGAAGTGTAACTGTGGTATAAAAATGATAAAATATAATAAATCAAGCAGTATGAGGCGGGAACTCAGCGAGAAGGAAATGAAGTGTAAATAGGTAAAAGGGACCTGGAGAAGAAAGATACGGAGTAATTAACAAAACACAACCTAAAACCAAGCTACTGGAATAGTTACAGTTTCAGATGTGGTGGAAAACACATTCGAATATTACTAAAATATAATTAGAATAATTTGATAGGCTTCCTAATAATGGATAAGTCGGTATTTAGGAAGTTCAAATTACACTCGATCTGTCAGGGAGGTCGAATTTCCAAGTGGGACAACTTGCGATTTTAGATGGAACACGACTTGACCAGATGTGAAGTGTAACTGTGGTATAAACATGAGAAAATATAATAAATCAAGCAGAATGAGGCGGGAACTCACCGAGAAGGAAGTGAAGTGTAAATAGTTAAATGCGACCATGAGTAGAAAGACAAGGAGTAATTAACAAACCACCACCTAATACCAAGCTACTGGAATAGTTACAGTTTCAGATGTGGTGGAAAATACATTAGAATATTAAAATAAAATATTTATAATAATAGCTGGGACAAAAATGGCGTCTTTTATACGCTTTTATCGCTCCGTTTGGTCATCGTACGTTGATAGGCTTCTTAATAATGGATATTTCGGTATCTACGAAGTTTAATACACATTCGATCTGTCAGAAGGGTCACATTTAGAAGTGGGGATACTTGGGAATGTAGATGGAACACGACTTGACCAGATATGAAGTGTAACTGTAGTATAAAAATGATAAAATATAAATAAATCAAGCAGAATGAGGCGGGAACTCAGTGAGAAGGTATTGAAGTGTAAATAGATAAAAGGGACCTGGAGGAGAAAGACAAGGAGTAATTAACAAAACAAAACCTAAAGCCAAGCTACTGGAATTGATACAGTTTCATATTTGGTGTAAAACACATTGTAATATGCAAAAGTAATCATAATAATAAAAATTGGGACAAAAATGGCGTCTTTTATACGATTTTGTCGCTCCGATTGGTCATCGTACTTTGATAGGCTTCCTAATAATGAATTTGTCGTTAATAAGGAAGTTCAAATACATTCGATCTTTCAGGAAGATCGAATTTACAAGTGGGGATACTTGGGATTGTAGATGGAACACTACTTGACCAGATATGAAGTGTAACTGTGGTATAAAAATGATAAAATATAATAAATCAAGCAGAATGAGGCGGGAACTCAGCGAGAAGGTATTGAAGTGTAAATAGTTAAAAGGGACCTGGAGAAAAAAAAGACAAGGAGTACTAAACAAAACTCAACCTAAAACCAAACTACTGGAATAGTTACAGTTTCAGATGTGGTGGAAAACACATTCGAATATTAATAAAAAATAATTATAATAATAATTGGGACAAAAATGGCGTCTTTCACACGTTTTTGTCGCTCCGCTTGGTCATCGTACTTTGATAGGCTTCTTAATAATGTATATTTCGATATTAACGAATTTTAATTTACATTCGATCTGTCAGGAGGGTCATATTTAGAAGTGGGGATACTTGGGAATGTAGATGGACCCCGACTTGACCAGTTGTGAAGTGTAACTGTGGTATAAAAATGAAAAAAATATACATACATCAAGCAGAATGACCATTACAAACTGCATTCGATCAGCGAGTGAGGTCGTATGTACTAGTGGGAAACTCGAAATCTTTGATGTAATGTATAATTGTGGTATAAAAATTTATATATATATATATATATATATATATATATATATATATATATATATATATATATATATATACGCATATATCATGCAGAATTAGCGGTAAACTCAGAGAAGGCATCAAAGAATAACATATTAAAGAGTTAGCTGGAGGAGGTGGTCAAGATGTAAATAAATAACACCTAAAATTGAGCTATTGCAGTTGGTTCATTTCAACCTGTGTTCAAAAACACATTTTAATAATAATTAAAATAATCATAATAATAACTGAAGACAATCTCACCTTTTACACGCTGTTTCCGCTCCGTTGGGTCATGGGACATGGCTAGGATGTTTAAAAAGGGGATCGAATATGTCGTTTAAATCAATTGTAAATAATATTCGATCAACCAATAAGGTCCTAGTAACAAGTGGGAAACCCTGGATTAAAGGTGAAACACGACTTTACCAGATGTAATGTGTAATTGTGATATCAAAATGAGAAAATATGCATATATGAAGCAGAATGATGCGGGAACTCAGCGAGAATGAATAAAAGAATAATCAGGAAGCTGGAGGAGAAGTGTCATGCTGGCTAGGCTAGACAATGACGGGTAAACACTCGCAGGGACGTTGCGATGCAAGATTTATTCAAACAAAACAGGGGAAAACACAAGAGTGCAGCAATAACGCATGGGGTACTGACTAAGCAGAACAAACGTGACAACGCAACATGGGCAAACTTGAAAGCCACCCGAGGCTGGTTGGTAGCTGGCGAGATAGGGAAGATAATGCTAGACCCAAACGTCACCGGCAGGGCCATTGAAACTAAAACGAGACACCGCGCTCGTCAGGCGCAACTAAACTTACTTGACTCGAACACTAGGGAATCGGTCGCCGAATCCTCCAGGCAACCAACCTGTCAACCAAAAAGCGAACTCCTCCTGAAGGTGAATCGGCTCTTACAGAGCGTACACTAGAGAACACCATAAACAGACCTAGAATCTCTGGAACAGCGAAGCCAACATACAGCTTGGCGTAGCAAGTACAATTCTCGGCAACGAGAATGTCCGTGTTAGCTCCCTTTAGAACCCAGCTCTCAAGTGACCTAACTCAAAACATGAAATGAACGTAAATGACACACTTGAACAAACATGGCGTTGTACATAAATGGCTGTGAACATAAAAGTCCTTGAACTTGAAGCCTGTGGAGCGCGGTTCGGGACCGCCCCCGGGGCGGGCACGGCGACGCGGACCTGACAAGAAGGACAAGATGTAAATAGAAAAAACAGCTAAAATCGAACTGTTGGAGTACTAACAGTTTCACCTGTGGTCGAAAACACTTTCTAATAATAATAATAATAATAATTAAAATAATCATAATATTAACTGGCAACAATCACACCTTTCATACACTTTTCCGCTCAATCGGGTCATGGCACGTTGCTTGGCAGTTCAATGAAGGGAAATGTACCTTTGTAAGAATTGTTAAATTACACTCCATTAGTCAGTGATGTCGTATTTACACGGGGATAACATCTATAAATTATAGATGAATCAAGGGTTTAGCAGGTGTGTCTTTCCGTCGTTCCGCAGAGCTCCTCTCGTTAAGGTTCGAACGTAATACAAATTGTCAAGTCAAATTTATTTGTATAGCGCTTTTTACAACTGTTGTCGTCACAGCTTTACATAATTAGTACTTAATAAAGAACAGAGACAGAGAAGAAAGAAGGAATAACATGAAGCGTCAAAGACCCCCGTGAGCAAGCCAACGGCGACAGTGGCAAGGAAAAACTCCCTCAGAGCTGGAGGAAGAAACCTTGGGAGGAACCAAGACTCACAAGGGGGACCCATCCTCCTCTGGCCAGACTGTTTTAAACATTAATGATAAAAATGACCAAAGCAGATACAACAGAAAGTTAATAGTGGTGATATTAATAGTGTCAGACAGGCACGAGTCCATCTAGGTTTCAGCACGGCCACCAAACAGGCAGCAGCGGCTGGCGGGTGAGCCATGGGTGGTGGCGGGTTGAGGGTGGACCCGCTGGCCGGACTGATAGGTGGCAGCTGGTTAAATGCAGGTAGAGGGGACCTCAGCGGGCAATCTTCCTGCAGATCGGGCTGGGTGGCCATTTACTCGGGGAAGGTAAAGAGAGAGAAGTTAGTTCTAAGAGGAATTTTATCTAGTGCAGAGAATGTTGAGAATCAGCATCTGGGTATGTCTGATGACTCCGGCAGGTCTGATTATCACAGCATAATTAAAAGTAGAGAGCCAGAAGGTAACACGGACACGGGTGTACCCTGAGAACACCAGCATCTATCTGCTCCACCGTCAACAAACCTGAGTGATCGCGTGTAAGCAGCGAGACGACAGCTCCAGCATCTCAGTGTACTACAATTCCCTGGGTCCGCGAACCCCTGGACCTGCAGCCCTTATCTAAGAAACATTAATTACCAAAAGCTAAACTAAACATATAAGTTTTCAGCTTAGATTTAAAGATTGTGTCTGAGTCCCGAACATTATCTGGAAGGTTATTCCAGAGCTGGGGGGCTTTATAGGAAAAGGCTCTTCCCCCTGCTGAGGTTTTCTGAATTTTGGGAACGCGTAAGAGGCCAGCACCCTGAGATCTAAGTAGTCTTGATGGTTCGTAATATACTATAAGATCCTGCAGGTACTCAGGAGCGAGGCCATGTAGGGCTTTATATGTTAATAAAAGAATTTTGTATTCAATACGGAATTTAACTGGGAGCCAATGAAGTGCTGATAGAACTGGACTGATATGGTCAAATTTTCTAGCTTTAGTAAGGACCCTGGCTGCAGCATTTTGCTTATATCTTGCCATATCTTACTTCTGCGTAGTTTGAAGATAAATCATTTATCTTTACAAATTGGAAGCGTCCAGTTAGATATGATTGGAACCATGATAGGGCTGTCCCTGTGATTCCAACCATTTTCTCTAATCTTTCTAGTAATATAGAATGATCTATTGTATCAAAGGCTGCACAAAGGTCTAGTAGGACTAATAAAGATACGTAGCCTTGATCAGAGGCAAGAAGGAGATCATTCGTAATCTTCACTAGGGCTGTCTCTGTGCTGTGATTGAGTCTAAATCCAGACTGGAATTTCTCATACATGTCATTTTTACTCAGGTATAAGCAGAGTTGTTGGGCCACAGCTTTTTCTAATATCTTAGATACGAAGGTTAAGATGAGATGGGTCTATAATATAATATAATAATAAGAAGGTTTGAGATGGGTCTATAATTAGATAATACGCTAGGATCAAGATTTGGTTTCTTGATTAAAGGTTTTATAACTGCTATTTTAAGGGTTTGGGGTACATGCCCAAGGCTAAGGGATGAATTTACAATTGTTAAAAGAGGTCCGATTATAATTGGGAGAATTTCATTTAGCAATTTAGAGGGAATCGGGTCGTGTGTACATGTTGTACAATTAGCTGAGGATATAATTTTTTCTAGTTCAGGCTGTGGAAGTGGGTAGAAGGCTTCCAGCCTTTGTTCTACAACCAAGTTATGTTCTAAAGCAACTACATCAGGTGACGGCCATGTTTGATTTAATAAGCAGGGTTGGATTTGTTGTCTAATATTTTCTATTTTATTATTAAAATAGTCCATAAAAACATGACTGGTTAAAGATGTTGGGATCTGGGGTTAAGTATCTGCCTGGCTTTTAGTAAGTTTAGAGATCTCATTAAAAAGAATTCTGGGATTGTTTTTCTCGATCAGCGAGGCCAGATACACTGAGCGAGCTTTAATGAGTGCCTTTCTATATTGACTAAGGCTGTCCTTCCACGCAGAGTGGAACACCTCTAGTTTGGTCGTCTGCCATTTACGCTCTAGTTTCCGCACTGTTTGTTTTAAGGTACGAGTTTGATCACTGTACCACGGTGCGAGCCTTTTTTGCCTCATCATTTTATTTTTGAACAGTGCTACTTTGTCTAAGGTTGATCGAAGGGTATTCTCTAGATCGTTTGTTATTTAACTAGCTCCGTTTGGTCTGACGGAGTGTAAGCTAAGGTCGAAAGGGGTGGGAGATTTTTAGTAAACTGTACAGCTGTCATTGGTGTTATTGTGCGCTTTAGGCAGTGTTGGGGAGAAGAATTTACATTTTGCCTTAGATGTAGCTCAAAGGAGATTAGATAATGGTCTGATATTACTGAGCTTTGAGGTAGAATATTTAGCTGATCAATGCTAACACCCAGGGTCAGGACTAAATCTAGGGTATGATTACAGTAATGTGTGGGTCCAGTTATGTTTTGTATAATGCCAACAGAATCTAAAGTTGATACAAACGCCTTTGTTAATGGATCGTCTGCTTTTTCAAAGTGAATATTAAAATCTCCTACTATTAACTTTGTTGCTGCACACTGCCAAGTCTGCAGAAAAATTACTGAATTCTTTTAAAAATTCAGAGTAGGGCCCTGGAGGCCTATAAATATTAATCAGTGAGAAAACATTTTTATTTGTGGCCGGATTTGATATATTAATGTAGATAAGCTCAAAAGAAGTGAAGGTGTTAGTGTTTTTGAATAATCTCTAGTGTATTCTGATAGAATATACATACTCCACCTCCTCTGCCTGATAATCTAGGGCTATGTACATATTTATAGCCTGCGGGGGTGGCTTCATTTAGAGCTATATATTGATCAGGTCTAATCCAGGTTTCGGTTAGGCAGAAAACATCTAGTTTCTGATCACATATCATTTCATTTACGATCACTGCTTTTGAGGATAGTGATCTAATGTTAAGTAGACCGAGCTTTAGGTCTGAGGTGCTGCTGTTATCGTTGAAATGAGAGATTTTAACACTGATTAAATGATTAAAACGAGCTGATCTAGATGTTCTATGTTTGGCTTTAATTCGGGGCACAGACACAGTCTCAATACGGTGAAACCTGGGTGACGCCTCAAAGCAGCTCGCAGACGGTCGGTTTAGCCTGTCTGTCTGCGGCCTGGTCTCGGCTCTGGATTGTCAGCAGTCCTTTACACTCCTCTGCCGACTAACTAGCAGACTATGCGCTATGCTGCACGAAAGTAAGGCAGCACCCTCCCGCGTGGGGTGGACACCATCCCTACCTAAAAAACCAGGCTTGCCCTCAAACTTTAACCAATTATCTATGAAGCCCACATGATTTTCGGAACACCACTTGGACATCCAGCGGTTCAGCGCTGAGTCGGCTGTAGGACTCAGCGCCGCGCCTCATTGGGATGGGACCAGAGCAAATTACGGCATCGGACATCGTCTGGGCCAGTTTAACCACCTCCTTAATATTATCCTTAGTTATTTCTGACTGCCGCAGACGAATATCATTGGCCCCTACATGAATCACTATCCTCGAATATCTCCTGTTTGCTAGCCGCTTAAGGTTGCCGCTAATGTCCGGCGCTCTGGCTCCCGGTAAACAGCTAACGGTCACTGCTGGAGCCCCTAAAGGACTAGTTATCTTCACGTGTCGAACAATAGAGTCTCCTATTACCAGAGTTCTCTGAACAGGCTCCTCAGCGGGTGTTTCGCTGAGCGGGGCAAACCTGTTTGACACGCGAATCGGGGGGGGGGGAGCGTGGTGTTCCGGTGGGCTAGCTTCGGCCTTTGCGCTAGCATTAGCCATAGCTAACCCTAACCCTAACCCTAACTCAGCAGCATCTGTCCTACCTCACCTGCTGCTTCTGACGTCTCCAACACCACACGCCATTGATTGTAAGCAGCGCCCCCTGGTAAAAGAGGACTAGGATAAGATTGGACTCTCTGGAGCAGAAAAACATGAACTTACTGGCACCATGCCCAATGTCCGGCATGAGTCACCTGGATATAAAGCCCCCCACCATTGAGCTGTGGAGCAGTGTAACTGTCTTCTCTAGAACTTTTGGGATGAGGTGGAGTGGTGCTCATCCAACATACTGACTTCACTAATGTTCGTCATTGAAGGTGTTGGATAGTTATTTGGCATCCTACAGCACGCCAATCTTTATGTGTTCTGTTCATAATGCTGCTTTTCAAGCAAAATTCTCCTCTTCCTCCAGTTACTGCAAGACCCTCAAACTGAGCATATTACACTACAGTACATCTGCTGTTCCACTGGATGTTCTAAGACAAAGTGTAAACAAAGATGGCCACCCCACTTTTTTTTTTTTTTTTTGAAAAGAAGGTTAGCTGAGCAGACCCCAGTAAGTTTGACAATAAGTGACAGTAAGTGAACAGCATTGTCTCAGTTGTCAGTAATAAAGGGGGAATTGTGTCTAGAACTGCTGAAATGTTCTAGATAGATTCTAATAAAATATATCCCAGCCCAAAGATTGTGAGGAAATTTTGAGAGCTTCATTCTTTTCAGCAGCTTTCATGAGTTTTTTATATTAGTATATTTAATGAGCAAACAACCAATTGCAATTAATATGAGTCTTTAAAAGGCATGTTATGTGACCGGTGTTCTCCATCGCGGTGGAGACAAGAAAAAGTGCAAAATCTGAGATTGTTCCACCATGATTGAGAAGACTGGAGCCGTAGACTAAGTCTCAGCATTGGAATGAAAAAAGGTGCTTAAAACTGAGTTTTTTTTTTCCTTCCACCTATAGGGTCTCTGGCTCTAGAAGCATTTTATTCTCCATTTGGCCTGGGGCACTCTCCGATCCACCGAGGACCAAGGAGCCCTTACCCAAAGTGGGCTAAGAACAAGATTGCATTGATTGGGCCAACCCAACTGCTCCGCTTTTCTGAGAGGAAGACAAAGGCAGGCCAACCCCAATCTTGAGTGGGACTTGAACACACTGACACTAAGTGGAGGTCAAGACAAACTGGGCCAACTCAAATGTATATTTGTTCATAAGACTCCGAACAGTTACTATTTTAAATCAGGGTTTCACACTGATGGTTACTTTTGCTCTTTTTAACCTGATTGGGTGAGGTGGAAATATGATGGAATTTTTTTAAACATGGATATCTTCTATAAAACAAGCGCTATGGTGTTTATTAAGGAGCACTTAAGAGCTAATAAGCTTACTTGAG
This sequence comes from Salminus brasiliensis, assembly GCF_030463535.1. Classification (NCBI taxonomy): domain Eukaryota; kingdom Metazoa; phylum Chordata; class Actinopteri; order Characiformes; family Bryconidae; genus Salminus; species Salminus brasiliensis. The sequence continues at coordinate 35,539,820 of NC_132895.1, read as the reverse complement.
AGAAAAATAAGAACATGAACCTCTTCAAACTAGATTATGTTAAGGATATAAGCGTAAGACTAGTTTTCACAGTGATGGTAACTAAGATAAACAATCTGATGTCTGGAAGAACAGAAAAACAAACAAACAAACAAAAAAACTAACAAAAAAAACATAATAATAATAATATAAAACATAATAATGATCTCCAATGGAGATTGGAGTGTGGCAATCCTGACTGCTTCCTCCCCATTTCATTTAGTCCTGTATGTGGAAAAAAGTTTACTAAAGTGGCCAGTAGGGGGAAGCACAAGGCTGTGTTTTTTAAAAAAAGTGGCCCATGAGGGAAATTAGGAAGGGGTTGAGAAAGGGGTGTGTAAAAACCTTTCAACATATAGTGCAAATTTATCTTCAGCATGATTTCAGCAGTGTACACTTTAATGTTTCCTGACTGCAAGCAATGTCCTTATTTATGATTCATTAATTAAAAGTTTTAACCAAACCATGAAAACTAAAGCTCTTCTACCTGCAGTGTTTCTCCACTCTGGATTCCAAACTCATTCAACACCAACACCTTCCAAACCTCATGCTAACCAGCAATCATGGAAGTCCTGCTTTAGTCTTTAGACTTTAAACTCAGCGTTGTGTCTTGCAGCGAAAGGTGTTTAATTAGTGATGAACTTTTCCAACATGACACGCCTATTAATAGTGAGCCAATTCTTAGTTAATAGTTAATTCTTTTCTGCAGATTGTGTTCCTTCCTATTCGCTGATGCTGGAACATCAACATAACTCAGAGAATGACTTCAGCTCATTCATCTGCTGACTGACAGTAAGTGAACAGCAGCATCTCAGTAATCAAGTTGGTATTGTGTCTAGAACTAAAGAAAAGTCCTAGATAAATATATCCCAGCACAAAATCCATAAGGAGAGTGTCTGATGATCGACATCTTCATTCTTTCAAGCAGCTTTGATGATTCTAATACTGCAATTTTTTTTTCTGGTAACCTGGTTGTCAGCTGGACATGGGCTCTGAGATCTTCATCTGCTCCAAACAGTCCAGTCTAGAAGATCAGCCCGAAGGATCATTTATCTGAGTTTCTGTCAGCCCACAGTGCTTTTGTGATTACTTCCCACAATGCAAAGCATTCACTACTTTATCCACATTCTCCCACCTTTTTGGAATATATTTTCCTGTTTAATGAGCAAGCAGCCAATCGGACATAGCAATTATGATGAGTCTTTAAAAGGTGCGTGATGTAAATGGTGTTCTCAATAGAGAAGACTGGAGCAGCAAACCAAGTCTTAGCATCAGAACCATGTAGTGCCCCTGACTCTAGGAGCATCTCATTCTTTCTCTCTGACCCACACAGGACCAGGAAAACCCTGCCCAAAATGGACAGAGAATGAGCTTGGAGTTTTTTTTTCTGGATCAGCCTAACTGCACCTCCCCTATGTGTGGGAGAAGAAAGAAAGCCTGAAAGATTGGGTGTGGTGGAAATATGCTAATTATCTGTCTTACCATCAACGTAAAGTCAGGTTAAGATTGAGGGGAAGGCGGTCAGCTCTGTTTGTCACTAAAGGGACAGGTAGACATCCTGTTCTACTCTGATAATTATCTCATTGTTTCATGTGTTTTAATCACAGCTAGCAATAACTAAAATGTGGGTCAGTTCTGTGTGTAAAGCCCAACCCACATCACACACCCAGAAACACATTCACAGGTTTGCTGCTTTCTGAAGTTATAAGTAGCTCAGTGCTTATCTTTCAGTTCATGGTAGATGCTTCTAATTCCTAGAAAATTATCATCAGTGTTAAGAATAGCAATCCTTATTTGATAGAAAAACAAGAACATACATTTAACTAGTCTAGACTTGATTACGTTAAGACTGTACATTGTGAGACTAGTTTTCACAATGACGGTAACTGAGATACACTGAGTCTGAGATATGGAATATCAGGAAAAAAAAACAACCCAGAATTTTTGGAATTGTACACTGCCGGAAACACACTAAAGATACATTTGCACTATATGTTTTAAAGTTTGTGGACACCACTTCTCAATAGCTAATCCAATTAAGTAGCTTTGGGATAAGTTGTCTAACTGGAGACCCTATACATCTAATGCTAGCATTGTGGAATGGCATCAAAGGGTATAAAGCCCCCCAGCATTGAGCTGTGGAACAGTGGAATTGTGTTCTCTGGAATGATGGTTCTCCATCTAATACTTTTCGGATGAGTTGGGGATTTGAGGATGATGAGGTGGGGTGGTAATCCAACATCCTGCACCAGAATCTAGCAAAAAGCCATCTTCCTTGGACAGTAGAAACAGTTACTCCAACAAAGGCAGGATATGCTCTTTTTCAATATCCTTGATTGTAGAATAAATAATGAATGTGGAGGTGTCCAAATAATTTTTGTCCATATAGTGTAGCTCATTAGCATTATTGAAAGTATGTAACCATGCAGGAATATGGATCTACTGCACCAGAAGTTTATTCATGTCCATTATTCTTATTCTATACTTTATTATTTTTATTATAAATGTGTGTGGTTGTTTGCTCATATGAGCAGTTTTATGTCACACACACACAATCAAATTGCTCATATGATTCTCAGACGACTAATATTGTTACCTCAGACTAAGACAGGCTACCCTTAGCTGATATATTTTATTAGTTTGATATGGGCAAAGCTACAGCACACTTTTCTGTTTGTTAGCATGTAAAACTGAACTGCCAGCAGGAGCGCTAACCCTTCATGTAGCCTACTTTGATAGCTCCCTACTTTTCCACTGTCAACTGTGAAGATTCTGAGAGCCTCGATAAATCCTAAAAGGACATGTCAACATTAAAATACACTGGGGGGGGGGGGGGGGGGGGGGTTCTCTATAAAGCCAGCAAAGTCTCAGTTCACAGTAATAAAGTGCTATATAAATAACCAAATTTGGATTAAAGTGGGAATTGTGTCTAGAACTGCTGAAATGTTCTACATCAATATATCACAGCACAAAGATCATGAATAATGGCTTGGTGTTTGAGATCTTCAAACACTGCAGTTCTGTTTCAGGAACCTGGTTTTCAGCTGGATCTGGGCTTCTGGATCTTCATCTGCACTGAAGAGACCAGTCTGGAAGGTCAGCGTGAGGACTCATTTATCTGAGCTTCTTCCCTTAACGCAAAGCCTCCACTTAATCATCCATGCTCTCCCATTCCTTATTCTAGAAGATCAGATGGTGTGGGTTTTCTGAGCAATTCATTTTCCGTTTGGCCTGGTGCCCTCAGTAAACCACATATGACCCTCAGCCCTACGCATGCTGGGCAGATAACAAGGTTTGGTTCATTTGGGAAAGCCCCAAGACTCTCTTTCTGTCAGATGAAAAAGAAGAAGTCATGCCGTACAGAAAGTCTCTCTTCTGAATCTCCCCTGCCTAAAGAATAAATCAAATTGATCCAACCCAGACTGAGATCATATGAGCTTCAGAGCTCTGACTATTTTAGAGCAAGGTTTAACTCTGATGGTTGGTTATTACTATGGGGACAGATAGTCATCGTCGAATTACATTCGATCTGTCAGTGAGATGGTACTTACAAGTGGGGATACTTGGGATGGTAGATGGAACACGACTTGACCAGATGTGAAGTTGCTGTGGTAGAAAACAGAGAAAAAGTTACATAAATCAAGCAGAATAAGAAGAAGGTAGGTTAATGGCATGTTTTACGAGCCATTTTCGCTCTGGTTGGTCATCACATTTTGCTAGGCTTCTTAATAATGGATATTGCGTTTTTAGGACGTTTAAATTACATTCGATCTGTCAGTAAGGTCGTATTTACAAGTACTTGGGATTGTAGATGCAACGGGACTTGACAAGATGTGAAGTGTAACTGTGGTATAAAAATAAAAAAATGTACATAAATGAAGGACAATGAGGCGGAAACTCCGCGAAATGCTTGTGAAATTTAAATAATTAAAAGGGAGCTGGAGGAGAAGGACAAGAAATAATTAAAGCAACACCCAAAACCAAGCTACTAAAATAGTTACAGTTTCAGATGTGGTGTAAAACATTGTAATATGAAAACCGTAATCATAATAACAATAACTGGCACAAAAATGGCATATTTAACAGGCTGTTTTTGCTGCGTTTGGTCATCGTACTTCGATAGGCTTCTTAATAATGGATATTTCGGTATTTACGAAGTTTAAATTACATTCGTTCTGTCAGTGAGGTCGAATTTACAAGTGGGGATACTGGAGATTGTAGATGGAACACGACTTGACCAGACGTTAATTGTAACGGTGGTATAAAAATAAGAAAATATAAATAAATCAAGCAGAATAAGGCGGAAAGTCTGCAATAAGGTAGTGAAGTGTAAATAGTTAAAAGGGAGCTGGAGGAGAAGGACAATGAATAATTAACTATTCCATTAGCTTGGTTTTATATGGTGTTTTGTTACAGTTTCAGATGTGGTGGAAAACACAATCAAATATTATTAAAAAATAATTAGAATAATAATTGGGACAAAAATGGCGTCTTTTATACGCTTTTGTTGCTTCGTTTGGTCATCGTACTTTGATAGGCTTCTTAATAATGGATGTGTCGTTATTTAAGAAGTTTAAATTACTGTCAGGGAGGTCGATTTTACAAGTGGGGATACTTGGGATTGCAGATGGAACACGATTTAACCAGAAGTGATGTCTAACTGTGGTTTTAAAATGAGAAAATATTATGAATCAAGCAGAATGAGGCGGGAACTCATCGAGAAGGTAGTGTTGATCGTACTTTGATAGGCTTCTTAATAATGGATATTTCGGTATTTAGTTAGTTTAATTTATATTCGATCTGTCAGGGAGGTCGAATTTACAAGTCGGGATACTTGGGATAGTAGATGGAACACGACATGACCAGATGTGAAGTGTAACTGTGGTATAAAAATGATCAAATATGATAAATCAAGCAGAATGAGGCGGGATTTCAGCAAGAAGGTAGTGAAGTGTAAATTGTTAAAAGGGAATTGGAGAACAAATACAAGGAATAATTAACAAAACACCACCTAATACCAAGCTACTGGAATATTTACATTTTCATATGTGGTGTAAAACACATTGTAAAATGAAAAAAATAATCATAATAATAATATTAATAATTGGCACAAAAAGTGCGTCTTTTACATGCTTTTTCGCTCCGTTTGGTCATCGCACTTTGATAGGCTTCTTAATAATGGATTTGTCTTATTTAGGAAATTTAAATTACATTCGATCTGTCAGGGAGGTCGAATTTACAAGTGGGGATACTTGGGATAGTAGATGGAACACAACTTGACCAGTCGTGAAGTGTAACTGTGGTAGAAAAATGATAAAATATAAGAAATCAAACAGAATGAGGCGGAAAATCAGCAAGAAGGTAAATAAGTGTAAATTGTTAAAAGGGAGCTGGAGGATAAAAACAAGGAATAATTAAAAAAAACACCACCTAATACCAAGATACTGGAACAGTTACAGTTTCAGATGTGTTGGAAAACACATTGTAATGTGAAAAAAAAATTAGAATAATAATAATAATAATAATAACAACAATAGTAATAATTGGCACAAAAAACGTGCGTCTTTTATATGCTTTTCGATCCGTTTGGTCATCTTACTTTGATAGGCTTCTTAATAATGGATATTTCGGTATTTAGGAAATTTAATTTACATTCGATCTGTCAGGAGGGTCATATTTAGAAGTGGGGATACTTGGGAATGTAGATGGAACACGACTTGACCAGATGTGAAGTGTAACTGTGGTATAAAAATGATAAAATATAATAAATCAAGCAAAATGAGGCGGGAACTCAGCGAGAAGGCAAAGAAGTGTAAATAGTTAAAAGGGACCTGGAGAATAAAAACAAGAAATAATTAACAAAACACAACCTAATGCCAAGCTACTGGAATAGATACACTTTCATATTTGGTGTAAGACACATTTTAATATGCAAAAATAATCAAAATAATAATAACTGGGGGAAAAATGGCGTCTTTTATACGCTTTTATCGCTCCGTTTGGTCATCGTACTTTGATAGGCTTCCTAATAATGGATTTGTCTTCATTTAGAAATTTTAAATTACATTCGATCTGTCAGGGAGGTCGAATTTACAAGTGGGGATACTTGGGATTGTAGATGGAACACAACTTGACCAGATGTGAAGTGTAACTGTGGTATAAAAATGATAATATATAATAAATCAAGCAGATTGAGGCGGGAACTCAGTGAGAACTTAATGAAGTGTAAATAGTTAAAAGGGAGCTGGAGCAGAAAGACAAGGAGTAATTTACAAAAAACAAACCTAAAACCAAGCTACTGGAATAGTTACAGTTTCAGATGTGGTGTAAAAAACATTCGAATATTAATAAAAAAAAATTATAATAATAATAATAATAATTGGGACAAGAATCGCGTCTTTTATACGCTTTTGTCGCTCCGTTTGGTCATCGTACTTTGATAGGCTTCTTAATAATGGATATTTCGATATTTACGAAGTTTAATTTACATTCGATCTGTCAGGAGGGTCGTATTTACAAGTGGGGATACTTGGGAATGTAGATGGAACAAGACTTGACCAGATGTGAAGTGTAACTGTGGAATAAAAATGAAAAAAATATACATACATCAAGCAGAATGAGGTGGGATTTCAGCAAGAAGGTATTGAAGTGAAAATAGTTAAAAGAGAACTGGAGGAGAAAAACAAGGAATAATTAACAAAACACCACCTAATACCAAGCCACTGGCACAGAAAGAGTTTCATATGTGTTGTAAAAAACATTGTAATATGAAAAAATAATAGTAATAATAATTGGCACAAAAAGTGCATCTTTTACATGCTTTTTCGCTCCGTTTGGTCGTCGTACTTTGATAGGCTTCTTAATAATGGATAAGTCGGTATTTAGGAAGTTTAAAATACATTCGATCTGTCAGGGAGATCGAATTTATAAGTGGGGATACTTGGGATGGTAGATGGAACACAACTTGACCAGATGTGAAGTGTAACTGTGGTATAAACATGAGAAAATATAAAAAATCAAGCAGAATGAGGCGGGACCTCAACGAGAAGGCAATGAAGTGTCAATAGTTAAAAGTGACCTGGAGAAGAAGGACAATGAGTAATTAACAAAAACAACCTAAAACCAAGCTACTGGAATAGTTAAAGTTTCAGATGTGGTGGAAAACACATTCGAATATTAATAAAAAATTATTATAATAATAATTGGGCCAAAAATGGCGTCTTTTATACGCTTTTGTCGCTCCGTTTGGTCATCGTACTTTGATAGGCTTCTTAATAATGGATATGTCGGTATTTACGAAGTTTAATTTACATTCGATCTGTCAGGAGGGTCGTATTTACAAGTGGGGATACTTGGGAATGTAGATGGAACACGACTTGACCAGATGTGAAGTGTAACTGTGGTATAAACATGAGAAAATATAATAAATCAAGCAGAATGAGGCGGGAACTCAGAGAGAAGGTAAAGAAGTTTAAACAGTTAAAAGGGAACTAGAGTAGAAAGACAAGGAGTAATTAACAAACCACCACGCAATACCAAGCTAATGGAATAGTTACAGTTTCATATTTGGTGTAAAACACATTGTAATATGCAAAAGTAATCATAATAATAAAAATTGTGACAAAAATGGCGTCTTTTATACGCTTTTGTCGCTCCGATTGGTCATCGTACTTTGATAAGCTTCCTAATAATGAATTTGTCGTTAATAAGGAAGTTCAAATTACATTCGATCTTTCAGGGAGATCGAATTTACAAGTGGGGATACTTGGGATTGTAGATGGAACACTACTTGACCAGATATGAAGTGTAACTGTGGTATAAAAATGATAAAATATAATAAATCAAGCAGAATGAGGCGGGAACTCAGCGAGAAGGTATTGAAGTGTAAATAGTTAAAAGGGACCTGGAGAAAAAAAGACAAGGAGTACTAAACAAAACTCAACCTAAAACCAAGCTACTGGAATAGTTACAGTTTCAGATGTGGTGGAAAACACATTCGAATATTAATAAAAAAAAATTATAATAATAGCTGGGACAAAACTGGCGTCTTTTATATACGATTTTCTCGCTCCGTTTGCTCATCGTATGTTGATATGCTTCTTAATAATGGATATTTCGGTATTTACGAAGTTTAATTTACATTCGATCTGTCAGGAAGGTCATATTTACAAGTGGGAATACTTGGGAATGTAGATGGAACAAGACTTGACCAGATGTGAAGTGTAACTGTGGAATAAAAATGAGAAAATATATACTAAATCAAGCAGAATGAAGCGAGAACTAAGCGAGAAGGTAGTGAAGTGTAAATAGTTAAAAGGGACCTGGAAGAGAGAGACAAGTAGTACTAAACAAACACAACCTAAAACCAAGCTACTGGAATAGTAACAGTTTCAGATATGGTGGAAAACACATTCGAATATTAATAAAAAAATAATTCGAATAATAATTTGGAAAAAACAGCGTCTTTTATTACCATTTGTCGCTCCGCTTGGTCATCGTACTTTGATAGGCTTCTTAATAATGGATATGTCGGTATTTACGAAGTTTAATTTACATTCGATCTGTCAGGAGGGTCGTATTTACAAGTGGGGATACTTGGGAATGTAGATGGAACACGACTTGACCAGATGTGAAGTGTAACTTTGGTATAAAAATTATAAAATATAATAAATCAAGCAGAATGAGGCGGGATTTCAGCAAGAAGGAATTGAAGTGAATATAGTTAAAAGCGACCTGGAGTAGAAAGACAATGTTTCCCACTACGCTTTTGTCGCTCCGATTGGTCATCGTACTTTGATAGGCTTCTTAATAATGGATATTTCGGTATTTAGGAAATTTAATTTACATTCGATCTGTCAGGAGGGTCATATTTAGAAGTGGGGATACTGGAGAATGTAGATGGAACACGACTTGACCAGTTGTGAAGTGTAACTGTGGTATAAAAATGATAAAATATAATAAATCAAGCAGTATGAGGCGGGAACTAAGCGAGAAGGTAGTGAAGTGAAAATAGTTAAATGGGAGCTGGAGAAGAAAAACAAGGAATATTTAACAAAACACCACCTAATACCAAGCTACTGGAATAGTTACAGTTTCATATTTGGTGTAAAACACATTGTAATATGCAAAAATAATCATAATAATAATAATTGGGACAAAAAGTGCGTCTTTTATACGCTTTTGTCGCTCCGTTTAGTCACCGTACATTGATAAGCTTGTTAATAATGGATATTTCGGTATTAACGAAGTTTAATTTACATTCGATCTGTCAGGGAGATCGAATTTATAAGTGGGGATACTTGGGATGGTAGATGGAACACAACTTGACCAGATGTGAAGTGTAACTGTGGTATAAACATGAGAAAATATAATAAATTAAGCAGAATGAGGCGGGACCTCAACGAGAAGGCAATGAAGTGTCAATAGTTAAAAGTGACCTGGAGAAGAAGGACAATGAGTAATTAACAAAAACAACCTAAAACCAAGCTACTGGAATAGTTAAAGTTTCAGATGTGGTGGAAAACACATTCGAATATTAAAAAAATAATAATAATAATTGGGACAAAAATGACGTCTTTTAGACGCTTTTGTCGCTCCGTTTGGTCATCGTACTTTGATAGGCTTCTTTATAATGGATATTTCGGTATTTACGAAGTTTAATTTACATTCGATCTGTCAGGGAGATCGAATTTACAAGTGGGGATACTTGGGATAGTAGATGGAACACAACTTGACCAGATGTGAAGTGTAACTTTGGTATAAAAATTATAAAATATGATAAATCAAGCAGAATGAGGCGGGATTTCAGCAAGAAGGTAGTGAAGTGTAAATAGTTGAAAGGGACCTGGAGGAGAGAGACAAGGAGTATTTAACAAAACACAACCTAAAACCAAGCTACAGGAATAGTTACAGTTTCAGATGTGGTGGAAAACACATTCGAATATTAATAAAAAATAATTATAATAATAATTGGGCCAAAAATGGCGTCTTTTATACGCTTTTGTCGCTCCGTTTAGTCATCGTACTTTGATAGGCTTCTTAATAACGGATATTTCGATATTAACGAATTTTAATTTACATTAGATCTGTCAGTAGGGTCATATTTACAAGTGGAGATACTTGGGAATGTAGATGGAACACAAATTGACCAGATGTGAAGTGTAACTGTGGTATAAAAATGATAAAATATACATACATCAAGCAGAATGACCATTACAAACTGCATTCGATCAGCGAGTGAGGTCGTATGTACTAGTGGGAAACTCGAAATCTTTGATGTAATGTATAATTGTGGTATAAAAATTTATATATATATATATATATATATATATATATATATATATATATATATATATATATACACACACACACACATATATCATGCAGAATTAGCGGTAAACTCAGAGAAGGCATCAAAGAATAACATATTAAAGAGTTAGCTGGAGGAGGTGGTCAAGATGTAAATAAATATACCTAAAATTGAGCTATTGCAGTTGGTTCATTTCAACCTGTGTTCAAAAACACATTTTAATAATAATAAAAATAATCATAATAATAACTGAAGACAATCTCACCTTTTACACGCTGTTTCCGCTCCGTTGGGTCATGGGACATAGCTAGGATGTTTAAAAAGGTGATCGAATATGTCGTTTAAATCAATTGTAAATAATATTCGATCAACCAATAAGGTCCTAGTAACAAGCGGGAAACCCTGGATTAAAGATGAAACACGACTTTACCAGATGTAATGTGTAATTGTGATATCAAAATGAGAAAATATGCATACATGAAGCAGAATGATGCGAGAATGAATAAAAGAATAATCAGGAAGCTGGAGGAGAAGTGTCATGCTGGCTAGGCTAGACAATGACGGGTGAACACTCGCAGGGACGGTGCGATGCAAGATTTATTCAAACAAAACAGGGGAAAACACAAGAGTGCAGCAATAACGCATGGGGTACTGACTAAGCAGAATAAACGTGACAACGCAACATGGGCAAACTTGAAAGCCACACGAGGCTGGTTGGTAGCCAGGCGAGATAGGGAAGATAATGCTAGACCCAAACGTCACCGGCAGGACCAGTGAAACTAAAACGGGACACCGCGCTCGTCAGGCGCAACTAAACTTACTTGACTCGAACACTAGGGAATCGGTTGCCGAATCCTCCAGACAACCAACCTGTCAACCAAGAAGCGAACTCCTCCTGAAGGTGAATCGGCTCTTACAGAGCGTACACTAGAGAACACCATAAACAGACCTAGAATCTCTGGAACAGCGAAGCCAACATACAGCTTGGAGTAACAAGTACAATTCTCGGCAACGAGAATGTCCGTGTTAGCTCCCTTCAGAACCCAGCTCTCAAGTGACCTAACTCAAAACATGAAATGAACGTTAATGACACACTTGAACAAACATGGCGTTGTACATAAATGGCTGTGAACATAAAAGTCCTTGAACTTGAAGCCTGTGGAGCGCGGTTCGGGACCGGGGCGGGGCGGGCACGGCGACGCGGACCTGACAAGAAGGACAAGATGTAAATAGAAAAAAAACAGCTAAAATCAAACTGTTGGAGTACTAACAGTTTCACCTGTGGCCGAAAACACTTTCTAATAATAGTAATAATAATAATAATAAAATTCATCATAATATTAACTGGCAACAATCACACCTTTCATACACTTTTCCGCTCAATCGGGTCATGGCACGTTGCTTGGCAGTTCAATGAAGGGAAATGTACCTTTGTAAGAATTGTTAAATTACACTACATCAGTCAGTGATGTCGTATTTACACGGGGATAACATCTATAAATTATAGATGAATCAAGGGTTTAGCAGGTGTGTCTTTCCGTCGTTCCGCAGAGCTCCTCTCGTTAAGGTTCGAACGTAATACAAATTGTCAAGTCAAGTCAAGTCAAATTTATTTGTATAGCGCTTTTTACAACTGTTGTCGTCACAGCTTTACATAATTAGTACTTAATAAAGAACAGAGACAGAGAAGAAAGAAGGAATAACATGAAGCGTCAAAGACCCCCGTGAGCAAGCCAACGGCGACAGTGGCAAGGAAAAACTCCCTCAGAGCTGGAGGAAGAAACCTTGGGAGGAACCAAGACTCACAAGGGGGACCCATCCTCCTCTGGCCAGACTGTTTTAAACATTAATGATAAAAATTACCAAAGCAGATACAACAGAAAGTTAATAGTGGTGATATTAATAGTGTCAGACAGGCACGAGTCCATCTAGGTTTCAGCACGGCCACCAAACAGGCAGCAGCGGCAGGCGGGTGAGCCATGGGTGGTGGCGGGTTGGGGGGACCCGCTGGCCGGACCGGTAGGTGGCAGCTGGTTAGATGCAGGTAGAGGGGACCTCAGCGGGCAATCTTCCAGCAGATCGGGCTGGGTGGCCATTTACTCGAAGAAGGTAAAGAGAGAAAAGTTAGTTCTAAGAGGAATTTTATGGAGTGCAGAGAATGTTGAGAATCAGCATCTGGGTATGTCTGATGACTCCGGCAGGTCTGATTATCACAGCATAATTAAAAGTAGAGAGCCAGAAGGTAACACGGACACGGGTGTACCCTGAGAACACCAGCATCTATCTGCTCCACCTTCAACAAACCTGAGTGATCGCGTGTAAGCAGCGAGACGACAGCTCCAGCATCTCAGTGTACTACAATTCCCTGGGTCCGCGAACCCCTGGACCTGCAGCCCTTATCTAAGAAACATTAATTACCAAAAGCTAAACTAAACATAAGTTTTCAGCTTAGATTTAAAGATTGAGACTGTGTCTGAGTCCCGAACATTATCTGGAAGGTTATTCCAGAGCTGGGGGGCTTTATAGGAAAAGGCTCTTCCCCCTGCTGAGGTTTTCTGAATTTTGGGAACGCGTAAGAGGCCAGCACCCTGAGATCTAAGTAGTCTTGATGGTTCATAATATACTATAAGATCCTGCAGGTACTCAGGAGCGAGGCCATGTAGGGCTTTATATGTTAATAAAAGAATTTTGTATTCAATACGGAATTTAACTGGGAGCCAATGAAGTGCTGATAGAACTGGACTGATATGGTCAAATTTTCTAGTTTTAGTAAGGACCCTGGCTGCAGCATTTTGCTTATATCTTGCCATATCTTACTTCTGCGTAGTTTGAAGATAAATCATTTATCTTTACAAATTGGAAGCGTCCAGTTAGATATGATTGGAACCATGATAGGGCTGTCCCTGTGATTCCAACCATTTTCTCTAATCTTTCTAGTAATATAGAATGATCTATTGTATCAAAGGCTGCACAAAGGTCTAGTAGGACTAATAAAGATACGTAGCCTTGATCAGAGGCAAGAAGGAGATCATTCGTAATCTTCACTAGGGCTGTCTCTGTGCTGTGATTGAGTCTAAATCCAGACTGGAATTTCTCATACATGTCATTTTTACTCAGGTATAAGCAGAGTTGTTGGGCCACAGCTTTTTCTAATATCTTAGATACGAAGGTTAAGTTTGAGATGGGTCTATAATTAGATAATACGCTAGGATCAAGATTTGGTTTCTTGATTAAAGGTTTTATAACTGCTATTTTAAGGGTTTGGGGTACATGCCCAAGGCTAAGGGATGAATTTACAATTGTTAAAAGAGGTCCAATTATAATTGGGAGAATTTCATTTAGCAATTTAGAGGGAATCGGGTCGAGTGTACATGTTGTACAATTAGCTGAGGATATAATTTTTTCTAGTTCAGGCTGTGGAAGTGGGTAGAAGGCTTCCAGCCTTTGTTCTACAACCAAGTTATGTTCTAAAGCAACTACATCAGGTGACGGCCATGTTTGATTTAATAAGCAGGGTTGGATTTGTTGTCTAATATTTTCTATTTTATTATTAAAATAGTCCATAAAAACATGACTGGTTAAAGATGTTGGGATCTGGGGTTAAGTATCTGCCTGGCTTTTAGTAAGTTTAGAGATCTCATTAAAAAGAATTCTGGGATTGTTTTTCTCGATCAGCGAGGCCAGATACACTGAGCGAGCTTTAATGAGTGCCTTTCTATATTGACTAAGGCTGTCCTTCCACGCAGAGTGGAACACCTCTAGTTTGGTCGTCCGCCATTTACGCTCTAGTTTCCGCACTGTTTGTTTTAAGGTACGAGTTTGATCACTGTACCACGGTGCGAGCCTTTTTTGCCTCATCATTTTATTTTTGAACAGTGCTACTTTGTCTAAGGTTGATCGAAGGGTATTCTCTAGATCGTTTGTTATTTAACTAGCTCCGTTTGGTCTGACGGAGTGTAAGCTAAGGTCGAAAGGGGTGGGAGATTTTTAGTAAACTGTACAGCTGTCATTGGTGTTATTGTGCGCTTTAGGCAGTGTTGGGGAGAAGAATTTACATTTTGCCTTAGATGTAGCTCAAAGGAGATTAGATAATGGTCTGATATTACTGAGCTTTGAGGTAGAATATTTAGCTGATCAATGCTAACACCCAGGGTCAGGACTAAATCTAGGGTATGATTACAGTAATGTGTGGGTCCAGTTATGTTTTGTATAATGCCAACAGAATCTAAAGTTGATACAAACGCCTTTGTTAATGGATCGTCTGCTTTTTCAAAGTGAATATTAAAATCTCCTACTATTAACTTTGTTGCTGCACACTGCCAAGTCTGCAGAAAAATTACTGAATTCTTTTAAAAATTCAGAGTAGGGCCCTGGAGGCCTATAAATATTAATCAGTGAGAAAACATTTTTATTTGTGGCCGGATTTGATATATTAATGTAGATAAGCTCAAAAGAAGTGAAGGTGTTAGTGTTTTTGAATAATCTCTAGTGTATTCTGATAGAATATACATACTCCACCTCCTCTGCCTGATAATCTAGGGCTATGTACATATTTATAGCCTGCGGGGGTGGCTTCCTTTAGAGCTATATATTGATCAGGTCTAATCCAGGTTTCGGTTAGGCAGAAAACATCTAGTTTCTGATCACATATCATTTCATTTACGATCACTGCTTTTGAGGATAGTGATCTAATGTTAAGTAGACCGAGCTTTAGGTCTGAGGTGCTGCTGTTATCGTTGAAATGAGAGATTTTAACACTGATTAAATGATTAAAACGAGCTGATCTAGATGTTCTCTGTTTGGCTTTAATTCGGGGCACAGACACAGTCTCAATACGGTGAAACCTGGGTGACGCCTCAAAGCAGCTCGCAGACGGTCGGTTTAGCCTGTCTGTCTGCGGCCTGGTCTCGGCTCTGGATTGTCAGCAGTCCTTTACACTCCTCTGCCGACTAACTAGCAGACTATGAGCTATGCTGCACGAAAGTAAGGCAGCACCCTCCCGCGTGGGGTGGACACCATCCCTACCTAAAAAACCAGGCTTGCCCTCAAACTTTAACCAATTATCTATGAAGCCCACATGATTTTCGGAACACCACTTGGACATCCAGCGGTTCAGCGCTGTGAGTCGGCTGTAGGACTCAGCGCCGCGCCTCATTGGGATGGGACCAGAGCAAATTACGGCATCGGACATCGTCTGGGCCAGTTTAACCACCTCTTTAATATTATCCTTAGTTATTTCTGACTGCCGCAGACGAATATCATTGGCCCCTACATGAATCACTATCCTCGAATATCTCCTGTTTGCTAGCCGCTTAAGGTTGCCGCTAATGTCCGGCGCTCTGGCTCCCGGTAAACAGCTAACGGTCACTGCTGGAGCCCCTAAAGGACTAGTTATCTTCACGTGTCGAACAATAGAGTCTCCTATTACCAGAGTTCTCTGAACAGGCTCCTCAGCGGGTGTTTCGCTGAGCGGGGCAAACCTGTTTGACACGCGAATCGGGGGGGGGAGCGTGTTCCGGTGTCCGGCATGAGTCACCTGGATATAAAGAGCTTTGAGCATTGAGCTGTGGAGCAGTGTAACTGTCTTCTCTAGAACTTTTGGCATGAGGTGGAGTGGTGCTCATCCAACATATACTGACTTCACTAATGTTCGTCATTGAAGGTGTTGGATAGTTATTTGGCATCCTACAGCACGCCAATCTTTATGTGTTCTGTTCATAATGCTGCTTTTCAAGCAAAATTCTCCTCTTCCTCCAGTTACTGCAAGACCCTCAAACTGAGCATATTACACTACAGTACATCTGCTGTTCCACTGGATGTTCTAAGACAAAGTGTAAACAAAGATGGCCACCCCACTTTTTAATTGAAAAGAAGGTTAGCTGAGCAGACCCCAGTAAGTTTGACAATAAGTGACAGTAAGTGAACAGCAATTGGGGAATTGCGTCTAGAACTACTGAAATGTTCTAGATAGATTCTAAAAAAAAAAATTTCCCAGCCCAAAGATTGTGAGGAAATTTTGAGAGCTTCATTCTTTTCAGCAGCTTTCATGAGCTTTTTATATTAGTATATTTAATGAGCAAACAACCAATTGCAATTAATATGAGTCTTTAAAAGGCATGTGATGTGACCGGTGTTCTCCATCGCGGTGGAGACAAGAAAAAGTACAAAATCTGAGATTGTTCCACCATGATTGAGAAGACTGGAGCCGTAGACTAAGTCTCAGCATTGGAATGAAAAAAGGTGCTTAAAACTGAGTTTTTTTTTTTCCTTCTACCTATAGCATTTTATTCTCCATTTGGCCTGGGGCACTCTCCGATCCACCGAGGACCAAGGAGCCCTTACCCAAAGTGGGCTAAGAACAAGATTGCATTGATTGGGCCAACCCAACTGCTCCGCTTTTCTGAGTGGAAGACAAAGGCAGGCCAACCCCAATCTTGAGTGGGACTTGAACACACTGACACTAAATGGAGGTTAAGACAAACTGGGCCAACTCAAATGTATATTGTTCATAAGACTCCGAACGGTTACTATTTTAAATCAGGGTTTCACACTGATGGTTACTTTTGCTCTTTTTAACCTGATTGGGTGAGGTGGAAATATGATGGAATTTTTTAAAACATGGATAACTTCTATAAAACAAGAGCTATGGTGTTTATTAAGGAGCACTTAAGAGCTAATAAGCTTACTTGAGAGAAAAATAAGAACATGAACCTCTTCAAACTAGATTATGTTAAGGATATAAGCGTAAGACTAGTTTTCACAGTGATGGTTACTAAGATAAACAATCTGATGTCTGGAAGAACAGAAAAAAAACAAACAAACAAAAAAACTAACAAAAAAAAAACATAATAATTATAATATAAAACATAAAACATAATAATGATCTCCAATGGAGATTGGAGTGTGAAGTGTGGCAATCCTGACTGCTTCCTCCCCATTTTATTTAGTCCTGTATGTGGAAAAAAGTTTACTAAAGTGGCCAGTAGGGGGAAGCACAAGGCTGTGTTTTTAAAAAAAAGTGGCCCATGAGGGAAAGCATTAGGAAGGGGTTGAGAAAGGGGTGTGTAAAAACTTTTCAACATATAGTGCAAATTTATCTTCAGCATGATTTCAGCAGTGTACGCTTTAATGTTTCCTGACTGCAAGCAATGTCCTTATTTATGATTCATTAATTAAAAGTTTTAACCAAACCATGAAAACTAAAGCTCTTCTACCTGCAGTGTTTCTCCACTCTGGATTCCAAACTCATTCAACACTAACACCTTCCAAACCTCATGCTAACCAGCAATCATGGAAGTCCTGCTTTAGTCTTTAGACTTTAAACTCAGCGTTGTGTCTTGCAGCGAAAGGTGTTTAATTAGTGATGAACTTTTCCAACATGACACGCCTATTAATAGTGAGCCAATTCTTAGTTAATAGTTAATTCTTTTCTGCAGATTGTGTTTCTTCCTATTCGCTGATGCTGGAACATCAACATAACTCAGAGAATGACTTCAGCTCATTCATCTGCTGACTGACAGTAAGTGAACAGCAGCAGCTCAGTAATCAAGTTGGTATTGTGTCTAGAACTAAAGAAAAGTCCTAGATAAATATATCCCAGCACAAAATCCATAAGGAGAGTGTCTGATGATGGACATCTTCATTCTTTCAAGCAGCTTTGATGATTCTAATACTGCAGTTTTTTTTCTTTTCTGGTAACCTGGTTGTCAGCTGGATATGGGCTCTGAGATCTTCATCTGCTCCAAACAGTCCAGTCTAGAAGATCAGCCCGAAGGATCATTTATCTGAGTTTCTGTCAGCCCACAGTGCTTTTGTGATTACTTCCCACAATGCAAAGCATTCACTACTTTATCCACATTCTCCCACCTTTTTGGAATATATTTTCCTGTTTAATGAGCAAGCAGCCAATCGGACATAGCAATTATGATGAGTCTTTAAAAGGTGCGTGATGTAAATGGTGTTCTCAATAGAGAAGACTGGAGCAGCAAACCAAGTCTTAGCATCAGAACATAAAACCTGCTTAAAACTTTCGGAAAAAGGAGATTTTTTTTCTTTTATCTAAAGATCTGATAGAGCGGGGTTTGTGTCTGTCGCCCTTTCAGCCAGAGACCATGTAGTGCCCCTGACTCTAGGAGCATCTCATTCTTTCTCTCTGACCCACACAGGACCAGAAAAACCCTGCCCAAAATGGACAGAGAATGAGCTTGGAGTTTTTTTTTTTCTGGATCAGCCCAACTGCACCTCCCCTATGTGTGGGAGAAGAAAGAAAGCCTGAAAGATTGGGTGTGGTGGAAATATGCTAATTATCTGTCTTACCATCAACGTAAAGTCAGGTTAAGATTGAGGGGAAGGCGGTCAGCTCTGTTTGTCACTAAAGGGACAGGTAGGCATCCTGTTCTACTCTGATAATTATCTCATTGTTTCATGTGTTTTAATCACAGCTAGCAATAACTAAAATGTGGGTCAGTTCTGTGTGTAAAGCCCAACCCACATCACACAACCAGAAACACATTCACAGGTTTGCTGCTTTCTGAAGTTATAAGTAGCTCAGTGCTTATCTTTCAGTTCATGGTAGATGCTTCTAATTCTTAGAAAATTATCATCAGTGTTAAGAATAGCAATCCTTATTTGATAGAAAACAAGAACATACATTTAACTAGTCTAGACTTGATTACGTTAAGACTGTACATTGTGAGACTAGTTTTCACAATGACGGTAACTGAGATACACTGAGTCTGAGATATGGAATATCAGAAAAAAAAACAACCCAGAATTTTTGGAATTGTACACTGCCGGAAACACACTAAAGATACATTTGCACTATATGTTTTAAAGTTTGTGGACACCACTTCTCAATAGCTAATCCAATTAAGTAGCTTTGGGATAAGTTGTCTAACTGGAGACCCTATACATCTAATGCTAGCATTGTGGAATGGCATCAAAGGGTATAAAGCCCCCCAGCATTGAGCTGTGGAACAGTGGAATTGTGTTCTCTGGAATGATGGTTCTCCATCTAATACTTTTCGGATGAGTTGGGGATTTGAGGATGATGAGGTGGGGTGGTAATCCAACATCCTGCACCAGAATCTAGCAAAAAGCCATCTTCCTTGGACAGTAGAAACAGTTACTCCAACAAAGGCAGGATATGCTCTTTTTCAATATCCTTGATTGTAGAATAAATAATGAATGTGCAGGTGCCCAAATAATTTTTGTCCATATAGTGTAGCTCATTAGCATTATTGAAAGTATGTAACCATGCGGGAATATGGATCTACTGCACCAGAAGTTTATTCATGTCCATTATTCTTATGCTATACTTTATTATTTTTTTTAATAAATGTGTGTGGTTGTTTGCTCATATGAGCAGTTTTATGTCACACACACACAATCAAATTGCTCATATGATTCTCATACGACTAATATTGTTACCTCAGACTAAGACAGGCTACCCTTAGCTGATATATTTTATTAGTTTGATATGGGCAAAGCTACAGCACACTTTTCTGTTTGTTAGCATGTAAAACTGAAATGCCAGCAGGAGCGCTAACCCTTCATGTAGCCTACTTTGATAGCTCCCTACTTTTCCACTGGGGGGGGGGGGTTCTCTATAAAGCCAGCAAAGTCTCAGTTCACAGTAATAAAGTGCTATATAAATAACCAAATTTGGACTAAAGTGGGAATTGTGTCTACAACTGCTGAAATGTTCTACATCAATATATCACAGCACAAAGATCATGAATAATGGCTTGGTGTTTGAGATCTTCAAACACTGCAGTTTCAGGAACCTGGTTTTCAGCTGGATCTGGGCTTCTGGATCTTCATCTGCACTGAAGAGACCAGTCTGGAAGGTCAGCGTGAGGACTCATTTATCTGAGCTTCTTCCCTTAACGCAAAGCCTCCACTTAATCATCCATGCTCTCCCATTCCTTATTCTAGAAGATCAGATGGTGTGGGTTTTCTGAGCAATTCATTTTCCGTTTGGCCTGGTGCCCTCAGTAAACCACATATGACCCTCAGCCCTACGCATGCTGGGCAGATAACAAGGTTTGGTTCATTTGGGAAAGCCCCAAGACTCTTTTTCTGTCAGATGAAAAAGAAGAAGTCATGCCGTACAGAAAGTCTCTCTTCTGAATCTCCCCTGCCTAAAGAATAAATCAAATTGATCCAACCCAGACTGAGATCATATGAGCTTCAGAGCTCTGACTATTTTAGAGCAAGGTTTAACTCTGATGGTTGGTTATTACTATGGGGACAGATACTCATCGTCGAATTACATTCGATCTGTCAGTGAGATGGTACTTACAAGTGGGGATACTTGGGATGGTAGATGGAACACGACTTGACCAGAAGTGATGTCTAACTGTGGTTTTAAAATGAGAAAATATTATGAATCAAGCAGAATGAGGCGGGAACTCAGCGAGAAGGTAATGAAGTGTAAATAGTTGAAAGGGACCTGGAGCAGAAAGACAAGGAGGAATTTACAAAACACAACCTAAAACCAAGCTACTGGAATATTTACAGTTTCAGATGTGGTGGAAAACACATTCGAATATTAATAAAAAATAATAATAATAATAATTGGGACAAAAATGGCGTCTTTTATATGATTTTGTCGCTCCGTTTGGTCATCGTACGTTGATAGGCTTCTTTATAATGAATATTTCGGTATTTACGAAGTTTAATTTACATTCGATCTGTCAGGAAGGTCATTTTTACAAGTGGGGATACTTGGGAATGTAGATGGAACAAGACTTGACCAGATGTGAAGTGTAACTGTGGAATAAAAATGAGAAAATATAATAAATCAAGCAGAATGAAGCGAGAACTAAGCGAGAAGGTAGTGAAGTGTAAATAGTTAAAAGGGACCTGGAGGAGAGAGACAAGTAGTACTAAACAAACACAACCTAAAACCAAGCTACTGGAATAGTAACAGTTTCAGATGTGGTGGAAAACACATTCGAATATTAATAAAAAAATATTTCGAATAATAATTTGGAAAAAAATAGCGTCTTTTATTAGCATTTGTCGCTCCGTTTGGTCATCCTTCTTTGATAGGCGTCTAAATAGTGGATGTTTCGGTATTTAGGAAGTTTAAATGACATTCGATCTATGAGGGAGGTCGAATTTACAAGTGGGATAACTTGCGATTGTAGATGGAACACAACCTTACCAGATGTGAAGTGTAACTGTGGTATAAAAATGATAAAATACTATAAATCAAGTAGTATGAGGCGGGAACTAAGCGAGAAGGTAGTGAAGTGAAAATAGTTAAATGGGAGCTGGAGAAGAAAAACAAGGAATATTTAACAAATCACCACACAATACCAAGCTACTGGAATAGTTACAGTTTCATATTTGGTGTAAAACACATTGTAATATGCAAAAATAATCATAATAATAATAATTGGGACAAAAAGTGCGTCTTTTATACGCTTTTGGCGCTCCGTTTAGTCATCGTACATTGATAAGCTTGTTAATAATGGATATTTCGGTATTAACGAAGTTTAATTTACATTCGATCTGTCAGGAGGGTCATATTTACAAGTGGGGATACTTGGGAATGTAGATGTAACACGACTTGACCAGATGTTTAGTGTAACTGTGGTATAAAAATGATAAAATATAATAAATCAAGCAGAATGAGGAGGGAACTCAGCGAGAAGGTATTGAAATGTAAATATTTTAAAGGGACCTGGAGCAGAAAGACAAGGAGGAATTAACAAAACACAACCTAGAACCAAGCTACTGAAATAGTTACAGTTTCAGATGTGTTGGAAAACACATTCGAATATTAATTAAAAAATAATAAGAATAATAATTGGGACAAAAATGGCGTCTTTTATGCGATTTCGTCGCTCCGCTTGTTGATCGTACTTTGATAGGCTTCTTAATAATGGATATTTCGGTATTTAGGAAGTTTAATTTATATTCGATCTGTCAGGGAGGTCGAATTTACAAGTCGGGATACTTGGGATAGTAGATGGAACACGACTTGACCAGATGTGAAGTGTAACTGTGGTATAAAAATGATCAAATATGATAAAACAAGCAGAATGAGGCGGGATTTCAGCAAGAAGGTAGTGAAGTGTAAATTGTTAAAAGGGAATTGGAGAACAAATACAAGGAATAATTAACAAAACACCACCTAATACCAAGCTACTGGAATATTTACATTTTCATATGTGGTGTAAAACACATTGTAAAATGAAAAAAATAATCATAATAATAATATTAATAATTTGCACAAAAAGTGCGTCTTTTACATGCTTTTTCGCTCCGTCTGGTCATCGCACTTTGATAGGCTTCTTAATAATGGATTTGTTTTATTTAGGAAATTTAAATTACATTCGATCTGTCAGGGAGGTCGAATTTACAAGTGGGGATACTTGGGATAGTAGATGGAACAAAACTTGACCAGTCGTGAAGTGTAACTGTGGTAGAAAAATGATAAAATATAAGAAATCAAGCAGAATGAGGCGGAAAATCAGCAATAAGATAAATAAGTGTAAATAGTTAAAAGGGAGCTGGAGGATAAAAACAAGGAATAATTAAAAAAACACCACCTAATTACAAGCTACTGGAATAGTTACAGTTTCAGATGTGTTGGAAAACACATTGTAATGTGAAAAAAAAAAAAAATAAATAATAATAATAATAATAATAATTGGCACTTTTACATGCTTTTTCGCTCCGTTTGGTCAACAGAAAACATGGCGCCTTACTGCGACCGCTGTCAACATAAAAGTCCTTAGTGAGAAAACCAACGGGAGGAACAGAAAGTACGTGAACATTGAAATTAACCCAACATTGACTGAAAAGTTCCGAAGAGCCTGTGGACCGCGGCCCGGAGCCGCCCCTGGGGGGGTCGCGGAGCCGCAGGGCTGACATAATAAACAAAACACAACCTAAAACCAAGCTACTGGAATAGTTACAGTTTCAGATGTGGTGGAAAACACATTCGCATATTAATATAAAATAATTAGAATAATAATTGGGACACAAATTGAGTCTTTTACACGCTTTTGTCGCTCCGTTTGGTCATCGTACTTTGATAGGCTTCTTAATAATGGATATTTCGGAATTTACATTCGATCTGTCAGGAAGGTCATGTTTACAAGTGGGGATACTTGGGAATGTAGATGGAACAAGACTTGACCAGATGTGAAGTGCAACTGTAGTATAAAAATGAAAAAAAATATACATACATCAAGCAGAATAAAGCGGGAACTCACCGAGAAGATAAAGAAGTGTAAATAGTTAAAAGGGACCTGGAGAATAAAAACAAGGAATAATTAACAAAACACATCCCAATACCAAGCTACTGGAATAGTTACTGTTTCATATGTAGTGTAAAACACATTGTAATATGAAAATAATAATAATAATGATAATTGCCACAAAAAGTGCGTCTTCTACACGCTTTTGTCGCTCCGTTTGGTCATCGTACTTTGATAGGCTTTCTAATAATGGATTTGTCTTCATTTAGAAATTTTAAATTACATTCGATCTGTCAGGGAGGTCGAATTTACAAGTGGGGATATACTTGGGATTGTAGATGGAACACAACTTGACCAGATGTGAAGTGTAACTGTGGTATAAAAATGATAATATATAATAACTCAAGCAGATTGAGGCGGGAACTCAGCGAGAACTTAATGAAGTGTAAATAGTTAAAAGGGAGCTGGAGCAGAAAGACAAGGAGTAATTTACAAAAAACAAACCTAAAACCAAGCTACTGGAATAGTTACAGTTTCAGATGTGGTGGAAAACACATTCGAATATTAATAAAAAAAATAATAATAATATTAATAATAATAATAATAATAATAATAATTGGGACAAGAATGGCGTCTTTTATACGCTTTTGTCGCTCCGTTTGGTCATCGTACTTTGATAGGCTTCTTAATAATGGATATGTCGGTATTTACGAAGTTTAATTTACATTCGATCTGTCAGGAGGGTCGTATTTACAAGTGGGGATACTTGGGAATGTAGATGGAACACGACTTGACCAGATGTGAAGTGTAACTGTGGTATAAACATGAGAAAATATAATAAATCAAGCAGAATGAGGCGGGACCTCAGCGAGAAGGTAATGAAGTGTCAATAGTTAAAAGTGACCTGGAGAAGAAGGACAATGAGTAATTAACAAAAACAACCTAAAACCAAGCTAGTGGAATAGTTAAAGTTTCAGATGTGGTGGAAAACACATTCGAATATTAATAAAAAGATAATAATAATAATTGGGACACAAATGGCGTCTTTTATACGCTTTTGTCGCTCCGTTTGGTCATCGTACTTTGATAGGCTTCTTAATAATGGATATTTCGGTATTTAGGAAGTTTAATTTCCATTCGATCTGTCAGAAAGGTCATATTTACAGGTGGGGATACTTGGGAATGTAGATGGAACAAGACTTGATCAGATGTGAAGTGTAACTGTGGTATAAAAATGATAAAATACAATAAATCAAGCAGAATGAGGCGGGAACTCAGCAAGAAGGTAGTGAAGTGTAAATAGTTGAAAGGGACCAGGAGGAGAGACAAGGAGTATTTAACAAAACACAACCTAAAACCAAGCTACAGGAATAGTTACAGTTTCAGATGTGGTGGAAAACACATTCGAATATTAATAAAAAATTATTATAATAATAATTGGGCCAAAAATGGCGTCTTTTATACGCTTTTGTCGCTCCGTTTAGTCATCGTATATTGATAAGCTTGTAAATAATAGATATTTCGGTATTAACGAAGTTTAATTTACATTCGATCTGTCAGGAGGGTCATATTTACAAGTGGGGATACTTGGGAATGTAGATGTAACACGACTTGACCAGATGTGAAGTGTAACTGTGGTATAAAAATGAAAAAAATATACATACATCAAGCAGAATGAGGTGGGAATTCAGCAAGAAGGTATTGAGAAGGTATTTAGAAGTGGGGATACTTGGGAATGTAGATGGAACACGACTTGACCAGTTGTGAAGTGTAACTGTGGTATAAAAATGAAAAAAATTTACATACATCAAGCAGAATGAGGTGGGATTTCAGCAAGAAGGTATTGAAGTGAAAATAGTTAAAAGGGAACTGGAGGAGAAAAACAAGGAATATTTAACAAAACACCACCTAATACCAAGCTACTGGCACAGAAACAGTTTCATATGTGTTGTAAAAAACATTGTAATATGAAAAAAAAATAGTAATAATAATTGGCACAAAAAGTGCATCTTTTACATGCTTTTTCGCTCCGTTTGGTCATCGTACTTTGATAGGCTTCTTAATAATGGTTAAGTCGGTATTTAGGAAGTTTAAATTACATTCGATCTGTCAGGGAGATCGAATTTATAAGTGGGGATACTTGGGATGGTAGATGAAACACAACTTGACCAGATGTGAAGTGTAACTGTGGTATAAACATGAGAAAATATAAAAAATCAAGCAGAATGAGGCGGGACCTCAACGAGAAGGCAATGAAGTGTCAATAGTTAAAAGTGACCTGGAGAAGAAGGACAATGAGTAATTAACAAAAACAACCTAAAACCAAGCTACTGGAATAGTTAAAGTTTCAGATGTGGTGGAAAACACATTCGAATATTAATAAAAAATAATAATAATAATTGGGACACAAATGGCGTCTTTTATACGCTTTTGTCGCTCCGTTTAGTCATCGTATATTGATAAGCTTGTAAATAATAGATATTTCGGTATTAACGAAGTTTAATTTACATTCGATCTGTCAGGAGGGTCATATTTACAAGTGGGGATACTTGGGAATGTAGATGTAACACGACTTGACCAGATGTGAAGTGTAACTGTGGTATAAAAATGAAAAAAATATACATACATCAAGCAGAATGAGGTGGGAATTCAGCAAGAAGGTATTGAGAAGGTATTTAGAAGTGGGGATACTTGGGAATGTAGATGGAACACGACTTGACCAGTTGTGAAGTGTAACTGTGGTATAAAAATGAAAAAAATTTACATACATCAAGCAGAATGAGGTGGGATTTCAGCAAGAAGGTATTGAAGTGAAAATAGTTAAAAGGGAACTGGAGGAGAAAAACAAGGAATATTTAACAAAACACCACCTAATACCAAGCTACTGGCACAGAAACAGTTTCATATGTGTTGTAAAAAACATTGTAATATGAAAAAAAAATAGTAATAATAATTGGCACAAAAAGTGCATCTTTTACATGCTTTTTCGCTCCGTTTGGTCATCGTACTTTGATAGGCTTCTTAATAATGGTTAAGTCGGTATTTAGGAAGTTTAAATTACATTCGATCTGTCAGGGAGATCGAATTTATAAGTGGGGATACTTGGGATGGTAGATGAAACACAACTTGACCAGATGTGAAGTGTAACTGTGGTATAAACATGAGAAAATATAAAAAATCAAGCAGAATGAGGCGGGACCTCAACGAGAAGGCAATGAAGTGTCAATAGTTAAAAGTGACCTGGAGAAGAAGGACAATGAGTAATTAACAAAAACAACCTAAAACCAAGCTACTGGAATAGTTAAAGTTTCAGATGTGGTGGAAAACACATTCGAATATTAATAAAAAATAATAATAATAATTGGGACACAAATGGCGTCTTTTATACGCTTTTGTCGCTCCGTTTGGTCATCGTACGTTGATAGGGTTCTTAATAATGGATATTTCGGTATTTACGAAGTTTAAATTACATTCGATCTGTCAGGGAGGTCGAACTTACAAGTGGGGATACTTGGGAGTGTAGATGGAACACAACTTGACCAGATATGAAGTGTAACTGTGGTATAAACATGAGAAAATATAATAAATCAAGCAGAATGAGGCGGGAACTCAGCGAGAAGGAAGTGAAGTGTAAATAGTTAAATGCGACCATGAGTAGAAAGACAAGGAGTAATTAATAAACCACCACCTAATACCAAGCTACTGGAATAGTTACAGTTTCAGATGTGGTGGAAAATACATTCGAATATTAATATAAAATATTTAGAATAATAATTGGGACACAAATGGAGTCTTTTATACGCTTTTGTCGCTCCGTTTGGTCATCGTACGTTGATAGGGTTCTTAATAATGGATATTTCGGTATTTACGAAGTTTAAATTACATTCGATCTGTCAGGAAGGTTATATGTACAAGTGGGGATACTTGGGAATGTAGATGTAACTCAAATTGACCAGATGTGAAGTGTAACTGTGGTATAAAACTGATAAAATAAATCAAGCAGAATGAGGCGGGAACTCAGCGAGAACTTAAAGAAGTGTAAATAGTTAAAAGGGACCTGGAGAATAAAAACAAGGAATAATTAACAAAACACAACCTAATACCAAGCTACTGGAATAGATACAGTTTCATATTTGGTGTAAGACACATTGTAATATGCAAAAATAATCAAAATAATAATAATTGGGGGAAA
Source organism: Salminus brasiliensis (assembly GCF_030463535.1). Lineage (NCBI taxonomy): Eukaryota > Metazoa > Chordata > Actinopteri > Characiformes > Bryconidae > Salminus > Salminus brasiliensis. The sequence continues at coordinate 35,512,084 of NC_132895.1, read as the reverse complement.
AATGGCGTCTTTTACACGCTTTTGTCGCTCCGTTTGGTACTTTGATAGGCTTCCTAATAAAGATTTTTCTTAATTTAGAAATTTTAAATTACATTCGATCTGTCAGGGAGGTCGAATTTACAAGTTGGGATACTTGGGATTGTAGATGGAACACAACTTGACCACATGTGAAGTGTAACTGTGGTATAAACATGAGAAAATATAAAAAATCAAGCAGAATGAGGCGGGAACTCAGTGAGAAGGTATTGAAGTGTAAATAGTTAAAAGAGAACTGGAGGAGAAAGACAAGAAGTAATTAACAAAACACAACCTAAAGCCAAGCTACTGTAATAGCTACAGTTTCAGATGTGGTGGAAAACACATTTGAATATTAATATAAAACTAATTAGAATAATAATTTGGTAAAAAAAAAATAGCGTCTTTAATTAGCTTTTGTCGCTCCGTTTGGTCATCGTACTTTGATAGGCTTCCTAATAATGGATAAGTCGGTATTTAGGAAGTTTAAATTACATTCGATCTGTCAGGGAGGTCGAACTTACAAGTGGGGATACTTGGGATTGTAGATGGAACACAACTTGACCAGATATGAAGTGTAACTGTGGTATAAACATGAGAAAATATAATAAATCAAGCAGAATGAGGCGGGAACTCAGCGAGAAGGAAGTGAAGTGTAAATAGTTAAATGCGACCATGAGTAGAAAGACAAGGAGTAATTAATAAACCACCACCTAATACCAAGCTACTGGAATAGTTACAGTTTCAGATGTGGTGGAAAACACATTCGAATATTACTAAAATATAATTAGAATAATTTGATAGGCTTCCTAATAATGGATAAGTCGGTATTTAGGAAGTTCTAATTACACTCGATCTGTCAGGGAGGTCGAATTTACAAGTGGGACAACTTGCGATTTTAGATGGAACACGACTTGACCAGATGTGAAGTGTAACTGTGGTATAAACATGAGAAAATATAAAAAATCAAGCAGAATGAGGCGGGAACTCACCGAGAAGGTAAAGAAGTGTAAATAGTTAAAAGGGACCTGGAGAATTAAAACAAGGAATAATTAACAAAACACAACCCAATACCAAGCTACTGGAATAGTTACTGTTTCATATGTGGTGTAAAACACATTGTAATATGAAAAAAAAAATAATAATAATAATAGCCACAAAAAGTGCGTCTTTTACATGCTTTTGTCGCTCCGTTTGGTCATCGGACTTTAATAGGCTTCCTAATAATGGATTTGTCTTCATTTAGAAAGTTTAAATTACATTCGATCTGTCAGGGAGGTCGAACTTACAAGTGGGGATACTTGGGATTGTAGATGGAACACAACTTGACCAGACATGAAGTGTAACTATGGTATAAACATGAGAAAATATAATAAATCAAGCAGAATGAGGCGGGAACTCACCGAGAAGTAAGTGAAGTGTAAATAGTTAAATGCGACCATGAGTAGAAAGACAAGGAGTAATTAACAAACCACCACCTAATACCAAGCTACTGGAATAGTTACAGTTTCAGATGTGGTGGAAAACACATTCATATATTATTAAAAAATAATTAGAATAATAATTGGGACAAAAATAGCGTCTTTTATACGCTTTTGTTGCTTCGTTTGGTCATCGTACTTTGATAGGCTTCTTAATAATGGATGTGTCGTTATTTAAGAAGTTTAAATTACATTCGATCTGTCAGGGAGGTCGAATTTACAAGTGGGGATACTTGGGATTGCAGATGGAACACGATTTAACCAGAAGTGATGTCTAACTGTGGTTTTAAAATGAGAAAATATTATGAATCAAGCAGAATGAGGCGGGAACTCAGCGAGAAGTTGGTTCAGTGAAAAAGTTCAAAGGCAGCTGGAGGAGAAGGACAAGACATATTTAACAAAGCAACACCCAAAACCAAGCTACTGAAACAGTTACAGTTTTAGATGTGGTGTAAAACAGAATATAATAGGAAAAACTTAACCATAATAATATTGGCACACAAATTGCCTCTTTAACATGCTTTTGTCGCTCCGTTTGGTCATCATACATTTGATAGGCATCGTAATAATGGATATTTTGGTATTTAGGAAGTTTAAATTACATTCGATTTGTCAGTGAGGTCGAATTTACAAGTGGGGATACTTGCGATTGTAGATGTAACAAGACTTGACTAGATGTGAAGTGTAACTGTGGTATAAAAATGAAAAATCTATACATACATCAAGCAGAATGAGGCGGGATTTCAGCAAGAAGGAAGTGAAGTCTAAATAGTTGAAAGGGACCTGGAGGAGAAAGACAAGGAGTAATTAACAAAACACCACCTAATACCAAGCTACTGGAATAGTTACAGTTTCAGATGTGGTGTAAAACACATTGTAATTTGAAAAAATAATCAGAATAATAATAATTGGCACAAAAAGTGGGACTTTTACATACTTTTTTGCTCCGTTTTGTCACAGTACTTTGATAGGCTTCCTAATAATTGATAAGTGGGTATTTAGGAAGTTTAAATTACATTCGATCTGTCAGGGAGATCGAATTTACAAGTGGGGATACTTGGGATTGCAGATGGAACACGACTTGACCATATGTGAAGTGTAACGGTGGTATAAAAATGATAAAATATAATAAATCAAGCAAAATGAGGCGGGAACTCAGCGAGAAGGCAAATAAGTGTAAATAGTTAAAAGGGACCTGGAGAATAAAAACAAGGAATAATTAACAGAACAGAACCTAATAACAAAATACTGGAACAGATACAGTTTCATATTTGGTGTAAGACAAATTGTAATATGCAAAAAAAATCAAAATAATAATAATTGGGGGAAAAATGGCGTCTTTTATACGCTTTTGTCGCTCCGTTTGGTCATCGTACTTTGATAGGCTTCTTAATAATGGCTAAGTCGGTATTTATTAAGTTTAAATTACATTCGATCTGTCAGGGAGGTCGAACTTACAAGTGGGGATACTTGGGATTGTAGATGGAACACGACTTGACCAGATATGAAGTGTAACTGTGGTATAAACATGAGAAAATATAATAAATCAAGCAGAATGAGGCGGGAACTCAGCGAGAAGGTAAAGAAGTGTAAATAGTTAAAAGGGAACTAGAGTAGAAAGACAAGGAGTAATTAACAAACCACCACCTAATACCAAGCTACTGGAATAGTTACAGTTTCAGATGTGGTGGAAAATACATTCGAATATTAATATAAAATATTTAGAATAATAATTGGGACACAAATGGAGTCTTTTATACGCTTTTGTCGCTCCGTTTGGTCATCGTACGTTGATAGGGTTCTTAATAATGGATATTTCGGTATTTACGAAGTTTAACTTACATTCGATCTGTCAGGAAGGTTATATGTACAAGTGGGGATACTTGGGAATGTAGATGTAACTCAAATTGACCAGATGTGAAGTGTAACTATGGTATAAAAATGATAAAATAAATCAAGCAGAATGAGGCGGGAGCTCAGCGAGAAGGTAGTTAAGTGTAAATAGTTAAAAGGGACCTGGAGAAAAAAGACAAGGAGTAATGTGTCATGCTGGCTAGGCGACACAAGGGAACACTCGCAGGGACAGAGCAATGCAGAGAAACAGTCTTTAATGACAAAACCAAAATGAACAAACACAAACAAAACGAGGCAGCAAAGTACAGGGTCCAATAAACAGAAACAGAAAACAAACAGGTGACAACTGAAACGGGGATAAACCTGGAAAACCACCTGAGTCTGGAAAGCAGTCCGGGAGCAAAGCGAAAGGGGACAAATCAAACGGGGGGAGGAAGGCTAGAACGCAACAGAACCAACGAAACTAACAACCAAAAACCTCACCCCAAAACCGCGCTCGTCAGGCGCCGATGAACTTACTCGACTCAGGTGCAAGGGAATCGGACGCCAAATCACCCTGGCAACCAACCGGTGAACCAGACAGCGAACTCCTGAACGTGAAACCGCTCCAATAGAGCATATACTACTTGAACTTGTAGACCTCCCTAGAAGTCTCCAGAACCTGAAGCCAACCTTACAGCTTGGCATCACAAGAGTAATTCTTGGCGCCGAGGCATCTGCGTTTGCTCCCTTTGTACCCCAGCACACAGGTGAAACAAATCAGACGTAAACAGAAAACATGGCGCCTTACTGCGACCGCTGTCAACATAAAAGTCCTTAGTGAGAAAACCAACGGGAGGAACAGAAAGTACGTGAACACTGAAATTAACCCAACATTGACTGAAAAGTTCCGAGGAGCCTGTGGACCGCGGCCCGGAGCCGCCCCTGGGGGGGGGGGGCGCGGCGCCGCAGGGCTGACATAATAAACAAAAAACACAACCTAAAACCAAGCTACTGGAATAGTTACAGTTTCAGATGTGGTGGGAAACACATTGGAATATTAATAAAAAATAATTAGAATAATAATTGGGACACAAATTGAGTCTTTTACACGCTTTTGTCGCTCCGATTGGTCATCGTACTTTGATAGGCTTCTTAATAATGGATATTTCGGAATTTAGGAAGTTTAATTTACATTCGATCTGTCAGGAAGGTCACGTTTACAAGTGGGGATACTTGGGAATGTAGATGGAACACTACTTGACCAGATATGAAGTGTAACTGTGGTATAAAAATGATAAAATATAATAAATCAAGCAGAATGAGGCGGGAACTCAGCGAGAAGGAAGTGAAGTGTAAATAGTTAAATGCGACCATGAGTAGAAAGACAAGGAGTAATTAATAAACCACCACCTAATACCAAGCTACTGGAATAGTTACAGTTTCAGATGTGGTGGAAAACACATTCGAATATTAATAAAAAATAATTATAATAATAATTGGGACAAAAATGGCGTCTTTCACACGTTTTTGTCGCTCCGCTTGGTCATAGTACTTTGATAGGCTTCTTAATAATGGATATTTCGGTATTTAGGAAGTTTAATTTATATTCGATCTGTCAGGGAGGTCGAATTTACAAGTGGGGATACTTGGGATTGTAGATGGAACACAACTTGACCAGATGTGAAGTGTAACTGTGGTATAAAAATGATAATATATAATAAATCAAGCAGATTGAGGCGGGAACTCAGCGAGAACTTAATGAAGTGTAAATAGTTAAAAGGGAGCAGGAGCAGAAAGACAAGGAGTAATTTACAAAAAACAAACCTAAAACCAAGCTACTGGAATAGTTACAGTTTCAGATGTGGTGGAAAACACATTTGAATATTAATAAAAAATAATTATAATAATAATAATAATAATTGGGACAAGAATGGCGTCTTTTATACGCTTTTGTCGCTCCGTTTGGTCATCGTACTTTGATAGGCTTCTTAATAATGGATATGTCGGTATTTACGAAGTTTAATTTACATTCGATCTGTCAGGAGGGTCGTATTTACAAGTGGGGATACTTGGGAATGTAGATGGAACACGACTTGACCAGATGTGAAGTGTAACTGTGGTATAAACATGAGAAAATATAATAAATCAAGCAGAATGAGGCGGGACCTCAGCGAGAAGGTAAAGAAGTGTAAATAGTTAAAAGGGAACTAGAGTAGAAAGACAAGGAGTAATTAACAAACCACCACCCAATACCAAGCTACTGGAATAGTTACAGTTTCAAATTTGGTGTAAAACACATTGTAATATGCAAAAGTAATCATAATAATAAAAATTGGGACAAAAATGGCGTCTTTTATACGCTTTTGTCGCTCCGATTGGTCATCGTACTTTGATAGGCTTCCTAATAATGAATTTGTCGTTAATAAGGAAGTTCAAATTACATTCGATCTTTCAGGGAGATCGAATTTACAAGTGGGGATACTTGGGATTGTAGATGGAACACTACTTGAGTGTAACTGTGGTATAAAAATGATAAAATATAATAAATCAAGCAGAATGAGGCGGGAACTCAGGGAGAAGGTATTGAAGTGTAAATAGTTAAAAGGGACCTGGAGAAAAAAAGACAAGGAGTACTAAACAAAACTCAACCTAAAACCAAGCTACTGGAATAGTTACAGTTTCAGATGTGGTGGAAAACACATTCGAATATTAATAAAAAGTAATTATAATAATAATTGGGACAAAAATGGCGTCTTTCACACGTTTTTGTCGATCCGCTTGGTCATCGTACTTTGATAGGCTTCTTAATAATGGATATTTCGGTATTTAGGAAGTTTAATTTATATTCGATCTGTCAGGGAGGTCGAATTTACAAGTGGGGATACTTGGGATTGTAGATGGAACACAACTTGACCAGATGTGAAGTGTAACTGTGGTATAAAAATGATAATATATAATAAATCAAGCAGATTGAGGCGGGAACTCAGCGAGAACTTAATGAAGTGTAAATAGTTAAAAGGGAGCTGGAGCAGAAAGACAAGGAGTAATTTACAAAAAACAAACCTAAAACCAAGCTACTGGAATAGTTACAGTTTCAGATGTGGTGGAAAATACATTCGAATATTAATAAAAAATTATTATAATAATAACAATAATAATAATTGGGACAAGAATGGCGTCTTTTATACGCTTTTGTCGCTCCGTTTGGTCATCGTACTTTGATAGGCTTCTTAATAATGGATATGTCGGTATTTACGAAGTTTAATTTACATTCGATCTGTCAGGGAGATCGAATTTAAAAGTGGGGATACTTGGGATTGTAGATGGAACACTACTTGAGTGTAACTGTGGTATAAAAATGATCAAATATAATAAATCAAACAGAATGAGGCGGGAACTCAGCGAGAAGGTATTGAAGTGTAAATAGTTAAAAGGGACCTGGAGAAAAAAAGACAAGGAGTACTAAACAAAACTCAACCTAAAACCAAGCTACTGGAATAGTTACAGTTTCAGATGTGGTGGAAAACACATTCGAATATTAATAAAAAATAATAATAATAATTGGGACACAAATGGCGTCTTTTATACGCTTTTGTCGCTCCGTTTGGTCATCGTACTTTGATAGGCTTCTTAATAATGGATATGTCGGTATTTACGAAGTTTAATTTACATTCGATCTGTCAGGAGGGTCGTATTTACAAGTGGGGATACTTGGGAATTTAGATGGAACCTAAAACCAAGCTACTGGAATAGTTACAGTTTCAGATGTGGTGGGAAACACATTCGAATATTAATAAAAAATAATTAGAATAATAATTGGGACACAAATTGAGTCTTTTACACGCTTTTGTCGCTCCGATTGGTCATCGTACTTTGATAGGCTTCTTAATAATGGATATTTCGGATTTTAGGAAGTTTCATTTACATTCGATCTGTCAGGAAGGTCATATTTACAAGTGGGGATACTTGGGAATGTAGATGGAACAAGACTTGACCAGATGTGAAGTGCAACTGTAGTATAAAAATGAAAAAAATATACATACATCAAGCAGAATGAGGCGGGATTTCAGCAAGAAGGTATTGAAGTGTAAATAGTTGAAAGGGACCTGGAGGAGAAAGACAAGGAGGAATTTACAAAACACAACCTAAAACCAAGCTACTGGAATATTTACAGTTTCAGATGTGGTGGAAAACACATTCGAATATTAATAAAAAATAATAATAATAATTGGGACACAAATGGCGTCTTTTATACGCTTTTGTCGCTTCGTTTGGTGATCGAACTTTGATAGGCTTCTTAATAATTGATTTTTCGGTATTTACGAAGTTTAATTTACATTCGATCTGTCAGGAGGGTCATATTTACAAGTGGGGATACTTAAGAATGTAGATGGAACACGACTTGACCAGACGTGAAATGTAACTTTGATAGGCCTCTTAATAATTGATTTTTCGGTATTTACGAAGTTTAATTTACATTCGATCTGTCAGGAGGGTCATATTTTATATGATTTTGTCGCTCCGTTTGGTCATGGTACGTTGATAGGCTTCTTAATAATGAATATTTCGGTATTTACGAAGTTTAATTTACATTCGATCTGTCAGGAAGGTCATTTTTACAAGTGGGATAACTTGCGATTTTAGATGAAACACTACTTGACCAGATGTGAAGTGTAACTGTGGAATAAAAATGAGAAAATATAATAAATCAAGCAGAATGAGGAGGGAACTCAGCGAGAAGGTATTGAAATGTAAATATTTTAAAGGGACCTGGAGCAGAAAGACAAGGACATAAAACAGAACATAAAACCAAGCTTCTGGTATAGTTAAAGTTTCAGATGTGGTGTAAAACACATTGGAATATTAATTTAAAAAAATAATTAGAATAATAATTGGGACAAAAATGACGTCTTTCACACGTTTTTGTCGCTCCACATTCGATCTGTCAGGGAGGTCGAATTTACAAGTGGGGATACTTGGGATAGTAGATGGAACACAACTTGACCAGTCGTGAAGTGTATCTGTGGTAGAAAAATGATAAAATATAAGAAATCAAGCAGAATGAGGCGGAAAATCAGCAAGAAGATAAATAAGTGTAAATAGTTAAAAGGGAGATGGAGGATAAAAACAAGGAATAATTAAAAAAACACCACCTAATACCAAGCTACTGGAATAGTTACAGTTTCAGATGTGTTGGAAAACACATTGTAATGTGAAAAAAAATTAGAATAATAATAATAATAATAACAACAATAATAATAATAATAATAATAACAATAATAATAATAATTGGCACAAAAAACGTGCGTCTTTTATATGCTTTTCGCTCCGTTTGGTCATCGTACTTTGATAGGCTTCTTAATAATGGATAAGTCGGTATTTAGCAAGTTTAATTTACATTCGATCTGTCACGAAGGTCATATTTACAAGTGGGGATAATTGGGAATGTAGATGGAACAAGACTTGACCAGATGTGAAGTGTAACGGTGGAATAAAAATGAGAATATAATAAATCAAGCAGAATGAGGCGGGAACTCAGAGAGAAGGTAATGAAGTCTAAATAGTTAAAAGGGAACTGGAGCAGAAAGACAAGGAGTAATTTACAAAAGATAACCTAAAACAAGCTACTGGAATAGATACAGTTTCAGATGTGGTGGAAAACACATTCGAATATTAATAAAAAATAATTCGAATAATAATTGGGACAAAAATGGCGTCTTTTGTACGCTTTTGTCGCTCCGTTTGGTGATCGAACTTTGATAGGCTTCTTAATAATTGATTTTTCGGTATTTACGAAGTTTAATTTACATTCGATCTGTCAGGAGGGTCATATTTACAAGTGGGGATACTTAAGAATGTAGATGGAACACGACTTGACCAGACGTGAAATGTAACTGTGGTATAAAAATGAAAATAAATATATACATACATCAAGCAGAATGAGGCGGGATTTCAGAAAGAAGGTATTGAAGTGTAAATAGTTGAAAGGGACCTGGAGGAGAAAGACAAGGAGTAATTAACAAAACACAATCTAAAACAAGCTACTGGAATAGTTACAGTTTCAGATGTGGTGGAAAACACATTCGAATATTAATAAAAAATAATTATAATAATAATTGGGACAAAAATGTCGTCTTTTCTTCGCTTTTTTCGCTCCGTTTTTTCAGCGTACTTTGATAAGCTTCCTAATAATGAATTTGTCGTTATTTAGGATGTTTAAATTACACTCGATCTGTCAGGGAGGTCGAATTTACAAGTGGGACAACTTGCAATTTTAGATGGAACACGACTTGACCAGATGTGAAGTGTAACTGTGGTAAAAAAAATGATAAAATATAATAAATCAAGCAGAATGAGGCGGGAACTCACCGAGAAGGTAAAGAAGTGTAAATAGTTAAAAGGGACCTGGAGAATTAAAACAAGGAATAATTAACAAAACACAACCCAATACCAAGCTACTGGAATAGTTACTGTTTCATATGTGGTGTAAAACACATTGTAATATGAAAAAAATAATAATAAAAATAATAGCCACAAAAAGTGCGTCTTTTACATGCTTTTGTCGCTCCGTTTGGTCATCGGACTTTAATAGGCTTCCTAATAATGGATTTGTCTTCATTTAGAAAGTTTAAATTACATTCGATCTGTCAGGGAGGTCGAATTTACAAGTGGGGATACTTGGGATTGTAGATGGAACACAACTAGACCAGATATGAAGTGCGAGAACTTAATGAAGTGTAAATAGTTAAAAGGGAGCTGGAGCAGAAAGACAAGGAGTAATTTACAAAAAACAAACCTAAAACCAAGCTACTGGAATAGTTACAGTTTCAGATGTGGTGGAAAACACATTCGAATATTAATAAAAAATAATTATAATAATAATAATAATAATAATAATAATTGGGACAAGAATGGCGTCTTTTATACGCTTTTATCGCTCCGTTTGGTCATCGTACTTTGATAGGCTTCTTAATAATGGATATTTCGGTATTTAGGAAGTTTAATTTATATTCGATCTGTCAGGGAGGTCGAATTTACAAGTGGGGATACTTGGGATTGTAGATGGAACACAACTTGACCAGATGTGAAGTGTAACTGTGGTATAAAAATGATAATATATAATAAATCAAGCAGATTGAGGCGGGAACTCAGCGAGAACTTAATGAAGTGTAAATAGTTAAAAGGGAGCTGGAGCAGAAAGACAAGGAGTAATTTACAAAAAACAAACCTAAAACCAAGCTACTGGAATAGTTACAGTTTCAGATGTGGTGGAAAACACATTCGAATATTAATAAAAAATAATTATAATAATAATAATAATAATTGGGACAAGAATGGCGTCTTTTATACGCTTTTGTCGCTCCGTTTGGTCATCGTACTTTGATAGGCTTCTTAATAATGGATATGTCGGTATTTACGAAGATTAATTTACATTCGATCTGTCAGGGAGATCGAATTTACAAGTGGGGATACTTGGGATTGTAGATGGAACACTACTTGAGTGTAACTGTGGTATAAAAATGATAAAATATAATAAATCAAGCAGAATGAGGCGGGAACTCAGCGAGAAGGTATTGAAGTGTAAATAGTTAAAAGGGACCTGGAGAAATAAAGACAAGGAGTACTAAACAAAACTCAACCTAAAACCAAGCTACTGGAATAGTTACAGTTTTAGATGTGGTGGAAAACACATTCGAATATTAATAAAAAATAATTATAATAATAATTGGGACAAAAATGGCGTCTTTTATACGCTTTTGTCGCTCCGTTTGGTCATCGTACTTTGATAGGCTTCCTAATAATGAATTTGTCGTTAATAAGGAAGTTCAAATTACATTCGATCTTTCAGGGAGATCGAATTTACAAGTGGGGATACTTGGGATTGTAGATGGAACACTACTTGACCAGATATGAAGTGTAACTGTGGTATAAAAATGATAAAATATAATAAATCAAGCAGAATGAGGCGGGAACTCAGCGAGAAGGTATTGAAGTGTAAATAGTTAAAAGGGACCTGGAGAAAAAAAGACAAGGAGTACTAAACAAAACTCAACCTAAAACCAAGCTACTGGAATAGTTACAGTTTCAGATGTGGTGGAAAACACATTCGAATATTAATAAAATATAATTAGAATAATTTGATAGGCTTCCTAATAATGGATAAGTCGGTATTTAGGAAGTTCAAATTACACTCGATCTGTCAGGGAGGTCGAATTTACAAGTGGGACAACTTGCGATTTTAGATGGAACACGACTTGACCAGATGTGAAGTGTAACTGTGGTATAAAAATGATAAAATATAATAAATCAAGCAGAATGAGACGGGAACTCACCGAGAAGGTAAAGAAGTGTAAATAGTTAAAAGGGACCTGGAGAATTAAAACAAGGAATAATTAACAAAACACAACCCAATACCAAGCTACTGGAATAGTTACTGTTTCATATGTGGTGTAAAACACATTGTAATATGGAAAAAATAAATAAATAATAATAATAGCCACAAAAAGTGCGTCTTTTACATGCTTTTGTCGCTCCGTTTGGTCATCGGACTTTAATAGGCTTCCTAATAATGGATTTGTCTTCATTTAGAAAGTTTAAATTACATTCGATCTGTCAGGGAGGTCGAATTTACAAGTGGGGATACTTGGGATTGTAGATGGAACACAACTTGACCAGATATGAAGTGCAAGAACTTAATGAAGTGTAAATAGTTAAAAGGGAGCTGGAGCAGAAAGACAAGGAGTAATTTACAAAAAACAAACCTAAAACCAAGCTACTGGAATAGTTACAGTTTCAGATGTGGTGGAAAACACATTCGAATATTAATAAAAAATAATTATAATAATAATAATAATAATAATTGGGACAAGAATGGCGTCTTTTATACGCTTTTGTCGCTCCGTTTGGTCATCGTACTTTGATAGGCTTCTTAATAATGGATATGTCGGTATTTACAAAGTTTCATTTACATTCGATCTGTCAGGAGGGTCGTATTTACAAGTGGGGATACTTGGGAATGTAGATGGAACACGACTTGACCAGATGTGAAGTGTAACTGTGGTATAAACATGAGAAAATATAATAAATCAAGCAGAATGAGGCGGGAACTCAGCGAGAAGGTTAAGAAGTGTAAATAGTTAAAAGGGAACTAGAGTAGAAAGACAAGGAGTAATTAACAAACCACCACCCAATACCAAGCTACTGGAATAGTTACAGTTTCATATTTGGTGTAAAACACATTGTAATATGCAAAAGTAATCATAATAATAAAAATTGGGACAAAAATTGCGTCTTTTATACGCTTTTGTCGCTCCGATTGGTCATCGTACTTTGATAGGCTTCCTAATAATGAATTTGTCGTTAATAAGGAAGTTAAAATTACATTCGATCTTTCAGGGAGATCGAATTTACAAGTGGGGATACTTGGGATTGTAGATGGAACACTACTTGAGTGTAACTGTGGTATAAAAATGATAAAATATAATAAATCAAGCAGAATGAGGCGGGAACTCAGCGAGAAGGTATTGAAGTGTAAATAGTTAAAAGGGACCTGGAGAAAAAAAGACAAGGAGTACTAAACAAAACTCAACCTAAAACCAAGCTACTGGAATAGTTACAGTTTCAGATGTGGTGGAAAACACATTCGAATATTAATAAAAAATAATTATAATAATAATTGGGACAAAAATGGCGTCTTTCACACGTTTTTGTCGCTCCGCTTGGTCATCGTGCTTTGATAGGCTTCTTAATAATGGATATTTCGGTATTTAGGAAGTTTAATTTATATTCGATCTGTCAGGGAGGTCGAATTTACAAGTGGGGATACTTGGGATTGTAGATGGAACACAACTTGACGAGATGTGAAGTGTAACTGTGGTATAAAAATGATAATATATAATAAATCAAGCAGATTGAGGCGGGAACTCAGCGAGAACTTAATGAAGTGTAAATAGTTAAAAGGGAGCTGGAGCAGAAAGACAAGGAGTAATTTACAAAAAACAAACCTAAAACCAAGCTACTGGAATAGTTACAGTTTCAGATGTGGTGGAAAACACATTCGAATATTAATAAAAAATAATTATAATAATAATAATAATAATAATAATTGGGACAAGAATGGCGTCTTTTATACGCTTTTGTCGCTCCGTTTGGTCATCGTACTTTGATAGGCTTCTTAATAATGGATATGTCGGTATTTACGAAGTTTAATTTACATTCGATCTGTCAGGGAGATCGAATTTACAAGTAGGGATACTTGGGATTGTAGATGGAACACTACTTGAGTGTAACTGTGGTATAAAAATGATAAAATATAATAAATCAAGCAGAATGAGGCGGGAACTCAGCGAGAAGGTAAAGAAGTGTAAATAGTTAAAAGGGAACTAGAGTAGAAAGACAAGGAGTAATTAACAAACCACCACCCAATACCAAGCTACTGGAATAGTTACAGTTTCATATTTGGTGTAAAACACATTGTAATATGCAAAAGTAATCATAATAATAAAAATTGGGACAAAAATGGCGTCTTTTATACGCTTTTGTCGCTCTGATTGGTCATCGTACTTTGATAGGCTTCCTAATAATGAATTTGTCGTTAATAAGGAAGTTCAAATTACATTCGATCTCTCAGGGAGATCGAATTTACAAGTGGGGATACTTGGGATTGTAGATGGAACACTACTTGAGTGTAACTGTGGTATAAAAATGATAAAATACAATAAATCAAGCAGAATGAGGCGGGAACTCAGCAAGAAGGTAGTGAAGTGTAAATAGTTGAAAGGGACCTAGAGGAGAGAGACAAGGAGTATTTAACAAAACACAACCTAAAACCAAGCTACAGGAATATTTACAGTTTCAGATGTGGTGGAAAACACATTCGAATATTAATAAAAAATTATTATAATAATAATTGGGCCAAAAATGGCGTCTTTTATACGCTTTTGTCGCTCCGTTTAGTCATCGTACATTGATAAGCTTGTAAATAATAGATATTTTGGTATTAACGAAGTTTAATTTACATTCGATCTGTCAGGAGGGTCATATTTACAAGTGGGGATACTTGGGAATGTAGATATAACACGACTTGACCAGATGTGAAGTGTAACTGTGGTATAAAAATGAAAAAAATATACATACATCAAGCAGAATGAGGTGGGATTTCAGCAAGAAGGTATTGACGTGAAAATAGTTAAAAGGGAACTGGAGGAGAAAAACAAGGAATAATTAACAAAACACCACCTAATACCAAGCTACTGGCACAGAAACAGTTTCATATATGTTGTATAAAACATTGTAATATGAAAAAATAATAGTAATAATAATTGGCACAAAAAGTGCATCTTTTACATGCTTTTTCGCTCCGTTTGGTCATCGTACTTTGATAGGCTTCTTATTAATGGATAAGTCGGTATTTAGGAAGTTTAAATTACATTCGATCTGTCAGGGAGATCGAATTTATAAGTGGGGATACTTGGGATGGTAGATGGAACACAACTTGACCAGATGTGAAGTGTAACTGTGGTATAAACATGAGAAAATATAAAAAAATCAAGCAGAATGAGGCGGGACCTCAACGAGAAGGCAATGAAGTGTCAATAGTTAAAAGTGACCTGGAGAAGAAGGACAATGAGTAATTAACAAAAACAACCTAAAACCAAGCTACTGGAATAGTTAAAGTTTCAGATGTGGTGGAAAACACATTCGAATATTAATAAAAAAATAATAATAATAATTGGGACACAAATGGCGTCTTTTATACGCTTTTGTCGCTCCGTTTGGTCATCGTACTTTGATAGGCTTCCTAATAATGGATAAGTCGGTATTTAGGAAGTTTAAATTACATTCGATCTGTCAGGGAGGTCGAATTTACAAGTGGGATAACTTGACATCGTAAATGGATCACGACTTGTCCAGATGTGAAGTGTAAGTATAGTATAAAAATGAAAAAAATATACATACATCAAGCAGAATAAGGCGGGATTTCAGCAAGAAGCTATTAAAGTGTAAATACTTGAAAGCGACCTGGACTAGAAAGACAAGGAGTAATTAACAAAACACAACCTAATACCAAGCTACTGGAATAGTTAGAGTTTCATATTTGGTGTAAAACACATTGTAATATGCAAAAGTAATCATAATAATAAAAATTGGGACAAAAATGGCGTCTTTTATACGCTTTTGTCGCTCCGATTGGTCATCGTACTTTGATAGGCTTCCTAATAATGAATTTGTCGTTAATAAGGAAGTTCAAATTACATTCGATCTCTCAGGGAGATCGAATTTACAAGTGGGGATACTTGGGATTGTAGATGGAACACTACTTGAGTGTAACTGTGGTATAAAAATGATAAAATACAATAAATCAAGCAGAATGAGGCGGGAACTCAGCAAGAAGGTAGTGAAGTGTAAATAGTTGAAAGGGACCTAGAGGAGAGAGACAAGGAGTATTTAACAAAACACAACCTAAAACCAAGCTACAGGAATATTTACAGTTTCAGATGTGGTGGAAAACACATTCGAATATTAACAAAAAATAATAATAATAATTGGGACAAGAATGGCGTCTTTTATACGCTTTTGTCGCTCCGTTTGGTCATCGTACTTTGATAGGCTTCTTAATAATGGATATTTCGGTATTTACGAAGTTTAATTTACATTCGATCTGTCAGGGAGGTCTGATTTACAAGTGGAATAACTTGCGATTGTAGATGGAACACGACTTGACCAGATGTGAAGTGTAACTGTGGTATAAAAATGAAAAAAATATACATACATCAAGCAGAATGAGGTGGGATTTCAGCAAGAAGGTATTGAAGTGAAAATAGTTAAAAGGGAACTGGAGGAGAAAAACAAGGAATAATTAACAAAACACCACTTAATACCAAGCTACTGGCACAGAAACAGTTTCAAATGTGTTGTAAAAAACAGTGTAATATGAAAAAAATAATAGTAATAATAACTTTTACATGCTTTTTCCCTCCGTTTGGTCATCGTACTTTGATAGGCTTCTTAATAATGGATAAGTCGGTATTTAGGAAGTTTAAATTACATTCGATCTGTCAGGGAGATCGAATTTATAAGTGGGGATACTTGGGATGGTAGATGGAACACAACTTGACCAGATGTGAAGTGTAACTGTGGTATAAACATGAGAAAATATAAAAAAATCAAGCAGAATGAGGTGGGAACTCAGTGAGAAGGTAAAGAAGTGTAAATAGTTAAAAGCGACCTGGAGTAGATTAACAAACAAGTAATTAACAAACCACCACCTAATACCAAGCTACAGGAATAGTTACAGTTTCAGATGTGGTGGAAAACACATTCGAATATTAATAAAAAATAATTATAATAATAATTGGGACAAAAATGGCGTCTTTTATACGCTTTTGTCGCTCCGTTTAGTCATCGTACTTTGATAGGCTTCTTAATAGTGGATATTTCGATATTAACGAATTTTAATTTACATTAGATCTGTTAGTAGGGTCATATTTACAAGTGGAGATACTTGGGAATGTAGATGGAACACGACTTGACCAGATGTGAAGTGTAACTGTGGTATAAAAATGATAAAATATACATACATCAAGCAGAATGACCATTACAAACTGCATTCGATCAGCGAGTGAGGTCGTATGTACTAGTGGGAAACTCGAAATCTTTGATGTAATGTATAATTAATATATATATATATATATACATACACGCATATATCATGCAGAATTAGCGGTAAACTCAGAGAAGGCATCAAAGAATAACATATTAAAGAGTTAGCTGGAGGAGGTGGTCAAGATGTAAATAAATAACACCTAAAATTGAGCTATTGCAGTTGGTTCATTTCAACCTGTGTTCAAAAACACATTTTAAGAATAATAAAAATAATCATAATAATAACTGAAGACAATCTCACCTTTTACACGCTGTTTCCGCTCCGTTGGGTCATGGGACATGGCTAGGATGTTTAAAAAGGGGATCGAATATGTCGTTTAAATCAATTGTAAATAATATTCGATCAACCAATAAGGTCCTAGTAACAAGTGGGAAACCCTGGATTAAAGGTGAAACACGACTTTACCAGATGTAATGTGTAATTGTGATATCAAAATGAGAAAATATGCATATATGAAGCAGAATGATGCGGGAACTCAGCGAGAATGAATAAAAGAATAATCAGGAAGCTGGAGGAGAAGTGTCATGCTGGCTAGGCTAGACAATGACGGGTAAACACTCGCAGGGACGTTGCGATGCAAGATTTATTCAAACAAAACAGGGGAAAACACAAGAGTGCAGCAATAACGCATGGGGTACTGACTAAGCAGAACAAACGTGACAACGCAACATGGGCAAACTTGAAAGCCACCCGAGGCTGGTTGGTAGCTGGCGAGATAGGGAAGATAATGCTAGACCCAAACGTCACCGGCAGGGCCATTGAAACTAAAACGAGACACCGCGCTCGTCAGGCGCAACTAAACTTACTTGACTCGAACACTAGGGAATCGGTCGCCGAATCCTCCAGGCAACCAACCTGTCAACCAAAAAGCGAACTCCTCCTGAAGGTGAATCGGCTCTTACAGAGCGTACTCTAGAGAACACCATAAACAGACCTAGAATCTCTGGAACAGCGAAGCCAACATACAGCTTGGCGTAGCAAGTACAATTCTCGGCAACGAGAATGTCCGTGTTAGCTCCCTTTAGAACCCAGCTCTCAAGTGACCTAACTCAAAACATGAAATGAACGTAAATGACACACTTGAACAAACATGGCGTTGTACATAAATGGCTGTGAACATAAAAGTCCTTGAACTTGAAGCCTGTGGAGCGCGGTTCGGGACCGCCCCCGGGGCGGGCACGGCGACGCGGACCTGACAAGAAGGACAAGATGTAAATAGAAAAAACAGCTAAAATCGAACTGTTGGAGTACTAACAGTTTCACCTGTGGTCGAAAACACTTTCTAATAATAATAATAATAATAATTAAAATAATCATAATATTAACTGGCAACAATCACACCTTTCATACACTTTTCCGCTCAATCGGGTCATGGCACGTTGCTTGGCAGTTCAATGAAGGGAAATGTACCTTTGTAAGAATTGTTAAATTACACTACATCAGTCAGTGATGTCGTATTTACACGGGGATAACATCTATAAATTATAGATGAATCAAGGGTTTAGCAGGTGTGTCTTTCCGTCGTTCCGCAGAGCTCCTCTCGTTAAGGTTCGAACGTAATACAAATTGTCAAGTCAAGTCAAATTTATTTGTATAGCGCTTTTTACAACTGTTGTCGTCACAGCTTTACATAATTAGTACTTAATAAAGAACAGAGACAGAGAAGAAAGAAGGAATAACATGAAGCGTCAAAGACCCCCGTGAGCAAGCCAACGGCGACAGTGGCAAGGAAAAACTCCCTCAGAGCTGGAGGAAGAAACCTTGGGAGGAACCAAGACTCACAAGGGGGACCCATCCTCCTCTGGCCAGACTGTTTTAAACATTAATGATAAAAATTACCAAAGCAGATACAACAGAAAGTTGATGGTGGTGATATTAATAGTGTCAGACAGGCACGAGTCCATCTAGGTTTCAGCACGGCCACCAAACAGGCAGCAGCGGCAGGCGGGTGAGCCATGGGTGGTGGCGGGTTGGGGGGACCCGCTGGCCGGACTGGTAGGTGGCAGCTGGTTAGATGCAGGTAGAGGGGACCTCAGCGGGCAATCTTCCAGCAGATCGGGCTGGGTGGCCATTTACTCGAAGAAGGTAAAGAGAGAAAAGTTAGTTCTAAGAGGAATTTTATGGAGTGCAGAGAATGTTGAGAATCAGCATCTGGGTATGTCTGATGACTCCGGCAGGTCTGATTATCACAGCATAATTAAAAGTAGAGAGCCAGAAGGTAACACGGACACGGGTGTACCCTGAGAACACCAGCATCTATCTGCTCCACCGTCAACAAACCTGAGTGATCGCGTGTAAGCAGCGAGACGACAGCTCCAGCATCTCAGTGTACTACAATTCCCTGGGTCCCCCCTGGACCTGCAGCCCTTATCTAAGAAACATTAATTACCAAAAGCTAAACTAAACATATAAGTTTTCAGCTTAGATTTAAAGATTGAGACTGTGTCTGAGTCCCGAACATTATCTGGAAGGTTATTCCAGAGCTGGGGGGCTTTATAGGAAAAGGCTCTTCCCCCTGCTGAGGTTTTCTGAATTTTGGGAACACGTAAGAGGCCAGCACCCTGAGATCTTGAGTAGTCTTGATGGTTCGTAATATACTATAAGATCCTGCAGGTACTCAGGAGCGAGGCCATGTAGGGCTTTATACGTTAATAAAAGAATTTTGTATTCAATACGGAATTTAACTGGGAGCCAATGAAGTGCTGATAGAACTGGACTGATATGGTCAAATTTTCTAGTTTTAGTAAGGACCCTGGCTGCAGCATTTTGCTTATATCTTGCCATATCTTACTTCTGCGTAGTTTGAAGATAAATCATTTATCTTTACAAATTGGAAGCGTCCAGTTAGATATGATTGGAACCATGATAGGGCTGTCCCTGTGATTCCAACCATTTTCTCTAATCTTTCTAGTAATATAGAATGATCTATTGTATCAAAGGCTGCACAAAGGTCTAGTAGGACTAATAAAGATACGTAGCCTTGATCAGAGGCAAGAAGGAGATCATTCGTAATCTTCACTAGGGCTGTCTCTGTGCTGTGATTGAGTCTAAATCCAGACTGGAATTTCTCATACATGTCATTTTTACTCAGGTATAAGCAGAGTTGTTGGGCCACAGCTTTTTCTAATATCTTAGATACGAATGTTAAGTTTGAGATGGGTCTATAATTAGATAATACGCTAGAATCAAGATTTGGTTTCTTGATTAAAGGTTTTATAACTGCTATTTTAAGGGTTTGGGGTACATGCCCAAGGCTAAGGGATGAATTTACAATTGTTAAAAGAGGTCCGATTATAATTGGGAGAATTTCTTTTAGCAATTTAGAGGGAATCGGGTCGAGTGTACATGTTGTACAATTAGCTGAGGATATAATTTTTCCTAGTTCAGGCTGTGGAAGTGGGTAGAAGGCTTCCAGCCTTTGTTCTACAACCAAGTTATGTTCTAAAGCAACTACATCAGGTGACGGCCATGTTTGATTTAATAAGCAGGGTTGGATTTGTTGTCTAATATTTTCTATTTTATTATTAAAATAGTCCATAAAAACATGACTGGTTAAAGATGTTGGGATCTGGGGTTAAGTATCTGCCTGGCTTTTAGTAAGTTTAGAGATCTCATTAAAAAGAATTCTGGGATTGTTTTTGTTTTTCTCGATCAGCGAGGCCAGATACACTGAGAGAGCTTTAATGAGTGCCTTTCTATATTGACTAAGGCTGTCCTTCCACGCAGAGTGGAACACCTCTAGTTTGGTCGTCCGCCATTTACGCTCTAGTTTCCGCACTGTTTGTTTTAAGGTACGAGTTTGATCACTGTACCACGGTGCGAGCCTTTTTTGACTCATCATTTTATTTTTGAACAGTGCTACTTTGTCTAAGGTTGATCGAAGGGTATTCTCTAGATCGTTTGCTAATTTAACTAGCTCCGTTTGGTCTGACGGAGTGTAAGCTAAGGTCGAAAGGGGTGGGAGATTTTTAGTAAACTGTACAGCTGTCATTGGTGTTATTGTGCGCTTTAGGCAGTGTTGGGGAGAAGAATTTACATTTTGCCTTAGATGTAGCTCAAAGGAGATTAGATAATGGTCTGAAATTACTGAGCTTTGAGGTAGAATATTTAGCTGATCAATGCTAACACCCAGGGTCAGGACTAAATCTAGGGTATGATTACAGTAATGTGTGGGTCCAGTTATGTTTTGTATAATGCCAACAGAATCTAAAGTTGATACAAACGCCTTTGTTAATGGATCGTCTGCTTTTTCAAAGTGAATATTAAAATCTCCTACTATTAACTTTGTTGCTGCACACTGCCAAGTCTGCAGAAAAATTACTGAATTCTTTTAAAAATTCAGAGTAGGGCCCTGGAGGCCTATACATATTAATCAGTGAGAAAACATTTTTATTTGTGGCCGGATTTGATATATTAATGTAGATAAGCTCAGAAGTGAAGGTGTTACAGTGTTTTTGAATAATCTCTAGTGTATTCTGATAGATTATACATACTCCACCTCCTCTGCCTGATAATCTAGGGCTATGTACATATTTATAGCCTGCGGGGGTGGCTTCATTTAGACCTATATATTGATCAGGTCTAATCCAGGTTTCGGTTAGGCAGAAAACATCTAGAAGCTAGTGCTAGCTCTCCCTGAGGCAACGGGGGGCAACTCTTGCTCTCTATCCTTCAGTAACCCCATGATGCACACCTCTAACTGCTCCACCTTTTCCACCAGAGAGCTAACTAACACACATTTAGTGCAAACACTATCATTATCACTAGCGGTGGGAAAAGGGTCTAGACTAAACATGCCACACTTCTCACACTCAAAAAGTCCAGCAACAGCCATAATAAAATACAAACTTACCGCTTTCAGCTGATTTAGGCACCGAAATAAGGTTGTTGTGGGGTACTCCGCTTTTAAATAAACCTGTGGACTGTAAACACAATCTAAAAGCAGTTACGAGGAAAAGCGCTAGAAAGTGATAGAAAGGCCCCACCCAGACTTATAACTCTCTGTATGTTACACTACAGATAAGACATTTACAACTGGGGTTCACAATGATGGTGACCATTGGTCAGTTCCTGATTGGATAACGTGGAAATATGCTGATTAACTGAGTTACCATCAACGTGAAATCTGGAGCATCAAGCTAAGATGGACGGGAGAAGCAGTGACCTCTGTTTGAGGGTAGATTCAGGAGGGTTTACTCTCTGTAATCAAAAAACTGCAGTAGGTGTGATAAACTCTTCCCACACTGCACCCATGTGCTAGTACAGGCTGACCCACATCTGCAGCTGTTCTTTTCTCTCTATGAGGTTCTAGGTAGTTCAGTGCTGGTTTTCAGGTTCAGGGTAAGTGCCGTTGACTCTAAGCTGATTACAGACAGCTTTTCAGAATATTCTCTGATCAGTTTAACTGGAGAACTTTACTTCCTGTGTTTACTGACTTTCACACTGACGGTCAGAATTGGTCAGGTCGTCTAGGTGAAATGGTCGTTTTCTGAGGAAGCCTGAAGTCTGGATCTCTCGAAATCTGAGTTTTTCCTCATGTTAGTCAAACAGGCTCTGCTATAAAAAAATAAAAAAAAAAAAAAACTCCAAAAACTCCACTGGCAGGTACTTCAGTACTAGTCTTCACCTTCATGGTAACTTTTGATCATATCCCAGCTTACCTGATCTGTAAGGACCTATAAAGCATGAGGAGCATTCAACATCCAGCCTTCATTCATCCTACAGTAAAACAGCCATCTGCACCACAGCGCCACCCCCAGGCTGTGATTGGTTTAGTGCGTGGTCTTCTGATCTACAGTAGATGCTCCAGTGCTACTCTGACTGTTAGATCCCAAATGCTGCCATAATAGATCCTATTTAACCCATTTAAGACAAATGTTTGTGCAGATATTTGCATATATTATAATCTATATATAAATATATTTGCATACTCAAACAAATGTAGCAAATTTAAATGAATGTAACCTGTATGTCTTACCAGCGTGTGCACAAATCCAGAGTCACACAGTTTAATCACGTTACAACAAATTACATTTATATACACTGTGTTGACAAAAGTATGTGGACACCTGCTCATGCAACGTCCAAAATCGAGAGCGGTAGCCAGGAGTTTGTCCTCATTTACTGCTGTAAAATGAATTTTGAAAAAGTTGATTGCATTCAACCTTTAGTGGGAGTATCAATGAGGTCAAATCCTGTGTTTCTCCACTCTATACTCCAGACCGTTCAATACTCACACCATCTCATCACCATGCTTACTAGCTGTACTACATCAGTAATTGGCCAATCAGCCAACCAGGTAAGTTGTTGGAGGGAGAGTGTCTGTAAAGGACAGGAAGAAGAAGGCCTCCACAGTCAGGTAGGCTACTCCAACTTTATAAACGATGGAAAGTGTAAAGATCAGAACAAGGACAGGATCTTCAGCACGTCCAGAGACTCTCCCAGCTTCACCTCTAAACCTATGGAGGAGAAACTGTTCACGGTTTAAATGTTAGTGTGGAGAACAGGAGCAGAACAGCACTGGAGTTGCTAGCATACATGCTAACAGTGTTTGCATTAGCTTCCCGGCTAGCTGGCTAGGACAGATCAACTCCGTAAATTGAACCTTTTATAGATTCTCAGTAAAAGGTTCAGGTCCATCAGGACATCCAGCTCTGACTCCTGTGGGTTCGTAGCTCAAGACAGATCCTTTTTAAAGTCTGTAGTGTTGGTGTTGTAGATACAGAGAACTGTCTGTGTTCCACCTGAGGCACCCGTGGAAGCTCAGCAGCATCTGTCCTACCTCACCTGCTGCTTCTGACGTCTCCAACACCACACGCCATTGATTGTAAGCAGCGCCCCCTGGTAGAAGAGGACTAGGATAAGATTGGACTCTCTGGAGCAGAAAAACATGAACTTACTGGCACCATGCCCAATGTCCGGCATGAGTCACCTGGATATAAAGCCCCCCACCATTGAGCTGTGGAGCAGTGTAACTGTCTTCTCTAGAACTTTTGGGATGAGGTGGAGTGGTGCTCATCCAACATACTGACTTCACTAATGTTCGTCATTGAAGGTGTTGGATAGTAATTTGGCATCCTACAGCACGCCAATCTTTATGTGTTCTGTTCATAATGCTGCTTTTCAAGCAAAATTCTTCTCTTCCTC
This sequence comes from Salminus brasiliensis, assembly GCF_030463535.1. Lineage (NCBI taxonomy): Eukaryota > Metazoa > Chordata > Actinopteri > Characiformes > Bryconidae > Salminus > Salminus brasiliensis. The sequence goes on along the minus strand of NC_132895.1, from coordinate 35,487,940 downwards.
CAGTTACTGCAAGACCCTCAAACTGAGCATATTACACTACAGTACATCTGCTGTTCCACTGGATGTTCTAAGACAAAGTGTAAACAAAGATGGCCACCCCACTTTTTAATTGAAAAGAAGGTTAGCTGAGCAGACCCCAGTAAGTTTGACAATAAGTGACAGTAAGTGAACAGCATTGTCTCAGTTGTCAGTAATAAAGTGGGAATTGTGTCTAGAACTGCTGAAATGTTCTAGATAGATTCTAATAAAATATATCCCAGCCCAAAGATTGTGAGGAAATTTTGAGAGCTTCATTCTTTTCAGCAGCTTTCATGAGCTTTTTATATTAGTATATTTAATGAGCAAACAACCAATTGCAATTAATATGAGTCTTTAAAAGGCATGTGATGTGACCGGTGTTCTCCATCGCGGTGGAGACAAGAAAAAGTGCAAAATCTGAGATTGTTCCACCATGATTGAGAAGACTGGAGCCGTAGACTAAGTCTCAGCATTGGAATGAAAAAAGGTGCTTAAAACTGAGTTTTTTTTTTCCTTCCACCTATAGCGTCTCTGGCTCTAGAAGCATTTTATTCTCCATTTGGCCTGGGGCACTCTCCGATCCACCGAGGACCAAGGAGCCCTTACCCAAAGTGGGCTAAGAACAAGATTGCATTGATTGGGCCAACCCAACTGCTCCGCTTTTCTGAGTGGAAGACAAAGGCAGGCCAACCCCATTCTTGAGTGGGACTTGAACACACTGACACTAAGTGGAGGTCAAGACAAACTGGGCCAACTCAAATGTATATTGTTCATAAGACTCCGAACAGTTACTATTTTAAATCAAGGTTTCACACTGATGGTTACTTTTGCTCTTTTTAACCTGATTGGGTGAGGTGGAAATATGATGGAATTTTTTTAAACATGGATATCGTCTATAAAACAAGAGCTATGGTGTTTATTAAGGAGCACTTAAGAGCTAATAAGCTTACTTGAGAGAAAAATAAGAACATGAACCTCTTCAAACTAGATTATGTTAAGGATATAAGCGTAAGACTAGTTTTCACAGTGATGGTAACTAAGATAAACAATCTGATGTCTGGAAGAACAGAAAAACAAACAAACAAACAAAAACTAAAAAAAAACATAATAATAATATAAAACATAATAATGATCTCCAATGGAGATTGGAGTGTGAAGTGTGGCAATCCTGACTGCTTCCTCCCCATTTCATTTAGTCCTGTATGTGGAAAAAAGTTTACTAAAGTGGCCAGTAGGGGGAAGCACAAGGCTGTGTTTTTAAAAAAAAGTGGCCCATGAGGGAAAGCATTAGGAAGGGGTTGAGAAAGGGGTGTGTAAAAACTTTTCAACATATAGTGCAAATTTATCTTCAGCATGATTTCAGCAGTGTACGCTTTAATGTTTCCTGACTGCAAGCAATGTCCTTATTTATGATTCATTAATTAAAAGTTTTAACCAAACCATGAAAACTAAAGCTCTTCTACCTGCAGTGTTTCTCCACTCTGGATTCCAAACTCATTCAACACCAACACCTTCCAAACCTCATGCTAACCAGCAATCATGGAAGTCCTGCTTTAGTCTTGAGACTTTAAACTCAGCGTTGTGTCTTGCAGCGAAAGGTGTTTAATTAGTGATGAACTTTTCCAACATGATACGCCTATTAATAGTGAGCCAATTCTTAGTTAATAGTTAATTCTTTTCTGCAGATTGTGTTCCTTCCTATTCGCTGATGCTGGAACATCAACATAACTCAGAGAATGACTTCAGCTCATTCATCTGCTGACTGACAGTAAGTGAACAGCAGCAGCTCAGTAATCAAGTTGGTATTGTGTAAAGAAAAGTCCTAGATAAATATATCCCAGCACAAAATCCATAAGGAGAGTGTCTGATGATCGACATCTTCATTCTTTCAAGCAGCTTTGATGATTCTAATACTGCAGTTTTTTTTTTTTTCTGGTAACCTGGTTGTCAGCTGGACATGGGCTCTAAGATCTTCATCTGCTCCAAACAGTCCAGTCTAGAAGATCAGCCCGAAGGATCATTTATCTGAGTTTCCGTCAGCCCACAGTGCTTTTGTGATTACTTCCCACAATGCAAAGCATTCACTACTTTATCCACATTCTCCCACCTTTTTGGAATATATTTTCCTGTTTAATGAGCAAGCAGCCAATCGGACATAGCAATTATGATGAGTCTTTGAAAGGTGCGTGATGTAAATGGTGTTCTCAATAGAGAAGACTGGAGCAGCAAACCAAATCTTAGCATCAGAACAGAAAACCTGCTTAAAACTTTTGGAAAAAGGAGATTTTTTTTCTTTTATCTAAAGATCTGATAGAGCGGGGTTTGTGTTTGTCGCCCTTTCAGCCAGAGACCATGTAGTGCCCCTGACTCTAGGAGCATCTCATTCTTTCTCTCTGACCCACACAGGACCAGGAAAACCCTGCCCAAAATGGACAGAGAATGAGCTTGGAGTTTTTTTTTTCTGGATCAGCCTAACTGCACCTCCCCTATGTGTGGGAGAAGAAAGAAAGTCTGAAAGATTGGGTGTGGTGGAAATATGCTAATTATCTGTCTTACCATCAACGTAAAGTCAGGTTAAGATTGAGGGGAAGGCGGTCAGCTCTGTTTGTCACTAAAGGGACAGGTAGGCATCCTGTTCTACTCTGATAATTATCTCATTGTTTCATGTGTTTTAATCACAGCTAGCAATAACTAAAATGTGGGTCAGTTCTGTGTGTAAAGCCCAACCCACATCACACACCCAGAAACACATTCACAGGTTTGCTGCTTTCTGAAGTTATAAGTAGCTCAGTGCTTATCTTTCAGTTCATGGTAGATGCTTCTAATTCCTAGAAAATTATCATCAGTGTTAAGAATAGCAATCCTTATTTGATAGAAAAACAAGAACATACATTTAACTAGTCTAGACTTGATTACGTTAAGACTGTACATTCTGAGACTAGTTTTCACAATGACGGTAACTGAGATACACTGAGTCTGAGATATGGAATATCAGGAAAAAAAAACAACCCAGAATTTTCGGAATTGTACACTGCCGGAACCACACTAAAGATAAATTTGCACTATATGTTTTAAAGTTTGTGGACACCACTTCTCAATAGCTAATCCAATTAAGTAGCTTTGGGATAAGTTGTCTAACTGGAGACCCTATACATCTAATGCTAGCATTGTGGAATGGCATCAAAGGGTATAAAGCCCCCCAGCATTGAGCTGTGGAACAGTGGAATTGTGTTCTCTGAAATGATGGTTCTCCATCTAATACTTTTCGGATGAGTTGGGGATTTGAGGATGATGAGGTGGGGTGGTAATCCAACATCCTGCACCAGAATCTAGCAAAAAGCCATCTTCCTTGGACAGTAGAAACAGTTACTCCAACAAAGGCAGGATATGCTCTTTTTCAATATCCTTGATTGTAGAATAAATAATGAATGTGCAGGTGTCCAAATAATTTTTGTCCATATAGTGTAGCTCATTAGCATTATTGAAAGTATGTAACCATGCGGGAATATGGATCTACTGCACCAGAAGTTTATTCATGTCCATTATTCTTATTCTATACTTTATTATTTTTATTATAAATGTGTGTGGTTGTTTGCTCATATGAGCAGTTTTATGTCACACACACACAATCAAATTGCTCATATGATTCTCAGACGACTAACATTGTTACCTCAGACTAAGACAGGCTACCCTTAGCTGATATATTTTATTAGTTTGATATGGGCAAAGCTACAGCACACTTTTCTGTTTGTTAGCATGTAAAACTGAACTGCCAGCAGGAGCGCTAACCCTTCATGTAGCCTACTTTGATAGCTCCCTACTTTTCCACTGTCAACTGTGAAGATTCTGAGAGCCTCGTTAAATCCTAAAAGGACATGTCAACATTAAAATACACTGGGGGGGTTCTCTATAAAGCCAGCAAAGTCTCAGTTCACAGTAATAAAGTGCTATATAAATAACCAAATTTGGATTAAAGTGGGAATTGTGTCTACAACTGCTGAAATGTTCTACATCAATATATCATAGCACAAAGATCATGAATAATGGCTTGGTGTTTGAGATCTTCAAACACTGCAGTTCTGTTTCAGGAACCTGGTTTTCAGCTGGATCTGGGCTTCTGGATCTTCATCTGCACTGAAGAGACCAGTCTGGAAGGTCAGCGTGAGGACTCATTTATCTGAGCTTCTTCCCTTAACGCAAAGCCTCCACTTCATCATCCATGCTCTCCCATTCCTTATTCTAGAAGATCAGATGGTGTGGGTTTTCTGAGCAATTCATTTTCCGTTTGGCCTGGTGCCCTCAGCAAACCACATATGACCCTCAGCCCTACGCATGCTGGGCAGATAACAAGGTTTGGTTCATTTGGGAAAGCCCCAAGACTCTTTTTCTGTCAGATGAAAAAGAAGAAGTCATGCCGTACAGAAAGTCTCTCTTCTGAATCTCCCCTGCCTAAAGAATAAATCAAATTGATCCAACCCAGACTGAGATCATATGAGCTTCAGAGCTCTGACTATTTTAGAGCAAGGTTTAACTCTGATGGTTGGTTATTACTATGGGGACAGATAGTCATCGTCGAATTACATTCGATCTGTCAGTGAGATGGTACTTACAAGGGGGATACTTGGGATGGTAGATGGAACACGACTTGACCAGATGTGAAGTTGCTGTGGTAGAAAACAGAGAAAAAGTTACATAAATCAAGCAGAATAAGAAGAAGGTAGGTTAATGGCATGTTTTACGAGCCATTTTCGCTCTGGTTGGTCATCGCATTTTGCTAGGCTTCTTAATAATGGATATTGCGTTTTTAGGAAGTTTAAATTACATTCGATCTGTCAGTAAGGTAGTATTTACAAGTACTTGGGATTGTAGATGCAACGGGACTTGACAAGATGTGAAGTGTAACTGTGGTATAAAAATAAAAAAAATGTACATAAATGAAGGACAATGAGGCGGAAACTCCGCGAAATGCTTGTGAAATTTAAATAGTTAAAAGGGAGCTGGAGGACAAGGACAAGAAATAATTAACAAAGCAACACCCAAAACCAAGCTACTAAAATAGTTACAGTTTCAGATGTGGTGTAAAACACATTGTAATATGAAAACCGTAATCATAATAACAATAACTGGCACAAAAATGGCATATTTAACACGCTGTTTTTGCTGCATTTGGTCATCGTACTTCGATAGGCTTCTTAATAATGGATATTTCGGTATTTACGAAGTTTAAATTACATTCGTTCTGTCAGTGAGGTCGAATTTACAAGTGGGGATACTTGAGATTGTAGATGGAACACGACTTGACCAGACGTTAATTGTAACGGTGGTATAAAAATAAGAAAATATAAATAAATTAAGCAGAATAAGTCGGAAAGTCAGCAATAAAGTAGTGAAGTGTAAATAGTTAAAAGGGAGCTGGAGGAGAAGGACAATGAATAATTAACTATTCCATTAGCTTGGTTTTATATGGTGTTTTGTTACAGTTTCAGATGTGGTGGAAAACACATTCAAATATTATTAAAAAATAATTAGAATAATAATTGGGACAAAAATGGCGTCTTTTATACGCTTTTGTTGCTTCGTTTGGTCATCGTACTTTGATAGGCTTCTTAATAATGGATGTGTCGTTATTTAAGAAGTTTAAATTACATTCGATCTGTCAGGGAGGTCGAATTTACAAGTGGGAATACTTGGGATTGCAGATGGAACACGATTTAACCAGAAGTGATGTCTAACTGTGGTTTTAAAATGAGAAAATATTATGAATCAAGCAGAATGAGGCGGGAACTCAGCGAGAAGTTGGTTCAGTGAATAAGTTCAAAGGCAGCTGGAGGAGAAGGACAAGACATATTTAACAAAGCAACACCCAAAACCAAGCTACTAAAACAGTTACAGTTTTAGATGTGGTGTAAAACAGAATGTAATAGGAAAAACTTAACCATAATAATATTGGCACACAAATTGCCTCTTTAACATGCTTTTGTCGCTCCGTTTGGTCATCGTACATTTGATAGGCATCGTAATAATGGATATTTTTGTATTTAGGAAGTTTAAATTACATTCGATTTGTCAGTGAGGTCGAATTTACAAGTGGGGATACTTGCGATTGTAGATGGAACAAGACTTGACTAGATGTGAAGAGTAACTGTGGTATAAAAATGAAAAATATATACATACATCAAGCAGAATGAGGCGGGATTTCAGCAAGAAGGAAGTGAAGTCTAAATAGGGACCTGGAGGAGAAAGACAAGGAGTAATTAACAAAACACCACCTAATACCAAGCTACTGGAATAGTTACAGTTTCAGATGTGTTGTAAAACACATTGAAATTTGAAAAAATAATCAGAATAATAATAATTGGCACAAAAAGTGGGACTTTTACATACTTTTTCGCTCCGTTTTGTCACAGTACTTTGATAGGCTTCCTAATAATGGATAAGTGGGTATTTAGGAAGTTTAAATTACATTCGATCTGTCAGGGAGATCGAATTTACAAGTGGGATAACTTGCGATTGTAGATGGAACACGACCTGAACAGATGTGAAGTGTAACGGTGGTATAAAAATGATAAAATATAATAAATCAAGCAAAATGAGGCGGGAACTCAGCGAGAAGGCAAAGAAGTGTAAATAGTTAAAAGGGACCTGGAGAATAAAAACAAGGAATAATTAACAAAACAGAACCTAATAACAAAATACTGGAACAGATACAGTTTCATATTTGGTGTAAGACATTGTAATATGCAAAAAAAATCAAAATAATAATAATTGGGGGAAAAATGGCGTCTTTTATACGCTTTTGTCGCTCCGTTTGGTCATCGTACTTTGATAGGCTTCTTAATAATGGATAAGTCGGTATTTAGAAAGTTTAAATTACATTCGATCTGTCAGGGAGGTCGAACTTACAAGTGGGGATACTTGGGATTGTAGATGGAACACAACTTGACCAGATATGAAGTGTAACTGTGGTATAAACATGAGAAAATATAATAAATCAAGCAGAATGAGGCAGGAACTCAGCGAGAAGGTAAAGAAGTGTAAATAGTTAAAAGGGAACTAGAGTAGAAAGACAAGGAGTAATTAACAAACCACCACCTAATACCAAGCTACTGGAATAGTTACAGTTTCAGATGTGGTGGAAAATACATTCGAATATTAATATAAAATATTTAGAATAATAATTGGGACACAAATGGAGTCTTTTATACGCTTTTGTCGCTCCGTTTGGTCATCGTACGTTGATAGGGTTCTTAATAATGGATATTTCGGTATTTACGAAGTTTAACTTACATTCGATCTGTCAGGGAGGTCGAATTTACAAGTGGGGATACTTGGGATTGCAGATGGAACACGATTTAACCAGAAGTGATGTCTAACTGTGGTTTTAAAATGAGAAAATATTATGAATCAAACAAAATGAGGCGCGAACTCAGCGAGAAGTTGGTTCAGTGAAAAAGTTCAAAGGCAGCTGGAGGAGAAGGACAAGACATATTTAACAAAGCAACACCCAAAACCAAGCTACTGAAACAGTTACAGTTTTAGATGTGGTGTAAAACAGAATGTAATAGGAAAAACTTAACCATAATAATATTGGCACACAAATTGCCTCTTTAACATGCTTTTGTCGCTCCCTTTGGTCATCGTACATTTGATAGGCATCGTAATAATGGATATTTTGGTATTTAGGAAGTTTAAATTACATTCGATTTGTCAGTGAGGTCGAATTTACAAGTGGGGATACTTGGGATGGTAGATGGAACACAACTTGTCCAGATGTGAAGTGTAACTGTGGTATAAACATGAGAAAATATAAAAAATCAAGCAGAATGAGGCGGGAACTCAGTGAGAAGGTATTGAAGTGTAAATAGTTAAAAGGGAACTGGAGGAGAAAGACAAGAAGTAATTAACAAAACACAACCTAAAGCCAAGCTACTGTAATAGTTACAGTTTCAGATGTGGTGGAAAACACATTTGAATATTAATATAAAACTAATTAGAATAATAATTTGGTGAAAAATAGCGTCTTTAATTAGCTTTTGTCGCTCCGTTTGGTCATCGTACTTTGATAGGCATCCTAATAATGGATAAGTCGGTACTTAGGAAGTTTAAATTACATTCGATCTGTCAGGGAGGTCGAATTTACAAGTAGGATAACTTGACATCGCAGATGGATCACGACTTGTCCAGATGTGAAGTGTAAGTGTAGTATAAAAATGAAAAAAATATACATACATCAAGCAGAATGAGGCGGGATTTCAGCAAGAAGCTATTAAAGTGTAAATACTTGAAAGCGACATGGAGTAGAAAGACAAGGAGTAATTAACAAAACACAACCTAAAACCAAGCTACTGGCATAGTTACAGTTTCAGATGTGGTGGAAAACACATTAGAATATTAATAAAAAAATAATTATAATAATAATTGGGATAAAAAATGGCGTCTTTTATACGCTTTTGTCGCTCCGATTGGTCATCGTACTTTGATAGGCTTCTTAATAATGTATATTTCGATATTAACGAATTTTAATTTACATTAGATCTGTCAGTAGGGTCATATTTACAAGTGGAGATACTTGGGAATGTAGATGGAACACGACTTGACCAGATGTGAAGTGTAACTGTGGTATAAAAATGATAAAATATACATACATCAAGCAGAATGACCATTACAAACTGCATTCGATCAGCGAGTGAGGTCGTATGTACTAGTGGGAAACTCGAAATCTTTGATGTAATGTATAATTAATATATATATATATATATACATACACGCATATATCATGCAGAATTAGCGGTAAACTCAGAGAAGGCATCAAAGAATAACATATTAAAGAGTTAGCTGGAGGAGGTGGTCAAGATGTAAATAAATAACACCTAAAATTGAGCTATTGCAGTTGGTTCATTTCAACCTGTGTTCAAAAACACATTTTAAGAATAATAAAAATAATCATAATAATAACTGAAGACAATCTCACCTTTTACACGCTGTTTCCGCTCCGTTGGGTCATGGGACATGGCTAGGATGTTTAAAAAGGGGATCGAATATGTCGTTTAAATCAATTGTAAATAATATTCGATCAACCAATAAGGTCCTAGTAACAAGTGGGAAACCCTGGATTAAAGGTGAAACACGACTTTACCAGATGTAATGTGTAATTGTGATATCAAAATGAGAAAATATGCATATATGAAGCAGAATGATGCGGGAACTCAGCGAGAATGAATAAAAGAATAATCAGGAAGCTGGAGGAGAAGTGTCATGCTGGCTAGGCTAGACAATGACGGGTAAACACTCGCAGGGACGTTGCGATGCAAGATTTATTCAAACAAAACAGGGGAAAACACAAGAGTGCAGCAATAACGCATGGGGTACTGACTAAGCAGAACAAACGTGACAACGCAACATGGGCAAACTTGAAAGCCACCCGAGGCTGGTTGGTAGCTGGCGAGATAGGGAAGATAATGCTAGACCCAAACGTCACCGGCAGGGCCATTGAAACTAAAACGAGACACCGCGCTCGTCAGGCGCAACTAAACTTACTTGACTCGAACACTAGGGAATCGGTCGCCGAATCCTCCAGGCAACCAACCTGTCAACCAAAAAGCGAACTCCTCCTGAAGGTGAATCGGCTCTTACAGAGCGTACTCTAGAGAACACCATAAACAGACCTAGAATCTCTGGAACAGCGAAGCCAACATACAGCTTGGCGTAGCAAGTACAATTCTCGGCAACGAGAATGTCCGTGTTAGCTCCCTTTAGAACCCAGCTCTCAAGTGACCTAACTCAAAACATGAAATGAACGTAAATGACACACTTGAACAAACATGGCGTTGTACATAAATGGCTGTGAACATAAAAGTCCTTGAACTTGAAGCCTGTGGAGCGCGGTTCGGGACCGCCCCCGGGGCGGGCACGGCGACGCGGACCTGACAAGAAGGACAAGATGTAAATAGAAAAAACAGCTAAAATCGAACTGTTGGAGTACTAACAGTTTCACCTGTGGTCGAAAACACTTTCTAATAATAATAATAATAATAATTAAAATAATCATAATATTAACTGGCAACAATCACACCTTTCATACACTTTTCCGCTCAATCGGGTCATGGCACGTTGCTTGGCAGTTCAATGAAGGGAAATGTACCTTTGTAAGAATTGTTAAATTACACTACATCAGTCAGTGATGTCGTATTTACACGGGGATAACATCTATAAATTATAGATGAATCAAGGGTTTAGCAGGTGTGTCTTTCCGTCGTTCCGCAGAGCTCCTCTCGTTAAGGTTCGAACGTAATACAAATTGTCAAGTCAAGTCAAATTTATTTGTATAGCGCTTTTTACAACTGTTGTCGTCACAGCTTTACATAATTAGTACTTAATAAAGAACAGAGACAGAGAAGAAAGAAGGAATAACATGAAGCGTCAAAGACCCCCGTGAGCAAGCCAACGGCGACAGTGGCAAGGAAAAACTCCCTCAGAGCTGGAGGAAGAAACCTTGGGAGGAACCAAGACTCACAAGGGGGACCCATCCTCCTCTGGCCAGACTGTTTTAAACATTAATGATAAAAATTACCAAAGCAGATACAACAGAAAGTTGATGGTGGTGATATTAATAGTGTCAGACAGGCACGAGTCCATCTAGGTTTCAGCACGGCCACCAAACAGGCAGCAGCGGCAGGCGGGTGAGCCATGGGTGGTGGCGGGTTGGGGGGACCCGCTGGCCGGACTGGTAGGTGGCAGCTGGTTAGATGCAGGTAGAGGGGACCTCAGCGGGCAATCTTCCAGCAGATCGGGCTGGGTGGCCATTTACTCGAAGAAGGTAAAGAGAGAAAAGTTAGTTCTAAGAGGAATTTTATGGAGTGCAGAGAATGTTGAGAATCAGCATCTGGGTATGTCTGATGACTCCGGCAGGTCTGATTATCACAGCATAATTAAAAGTAGAGAGCCAGAAGGTAACACGGACACGGGTGTACCCTGAGAACACCAGCATCTATCTGCTCCACCGTCAACAAACCTGAGTGATCGCGTGTAAGCAGCGAGACGACAGCTCCAGCATCTCAGTGTACTACAATTCCCTGGGTCCCCCCTGGACCTGCAGCCCTTATCTAAGAAACATTAATTACCAAAAGCTAAACTAAACATATAAGTTTTCAGCTTAGATTTAAAGATTGAGACTGTGTCTGAGTCCCGAACATTATCTGGAAGGTTATTCCAGAGCTGGGGGGCTTTATAGGAAAAGGCTCTTCCCCCTGCTGAGGTTTTCTGAATTTTGGGAACACGTAAGAGGCCAGCACCCTGAGATCTTGAGTAGTCTTGATGGTTCGTAATATACTATAAGATCCTGCAGGTACTCAGGAGCGAGGCCATGTAGGGCTTTATACGTTAATAAAAGAATTTTGTATTCAATACGGAATTTAACTGGGAGCCAATGAAGTGCTGATAGAACTGGACTGATATGGTCAAATTTTCTAGTTTTAGTAAGGACCCTGGCTGCAGCATTTTGCTTATATCTTGCCATATCTTACTTCTGCGTAGTTTGAAGATAAATCATTTATCTTTACAAATTGGAAGCGTCCAGTTAGATATGATTGGAACCATGATAGGGCTGTCCCTGTGATTCCAACCATTTTCTCTAATCTTTCTAGTAATATAGAATGATCTATTGTATCAAAGGCTGCACAAAGGTCTAGTAGGACTAATAAAGATACGTAGCCTTGATCAGAGGCAAGAAGGAGATCATTCGTAATCTTCACTAGGGCTGTCTCTGTGCTGTGATTGAGTCTAAATCCAGACTGGAATTTCTCATACATGTCATTTTTACTCAGGTATAAGCAGAGTTGTTGGGCCACAGCTTTTTCTAATATCTTAGATACGAATGTTAAGTTTGAGATGGGTCTATAATTAGATAATACGCTAGAATCAAGATTTGGTTTCTTGATTAAAGGTTTTATAACTGCTATTTTAAGGGTTTGGGGTACATGCCCAAGGCTAAGGGATGAATTTACAATTGTTAAAAGAGGTCCGATTATAATTGGGAGAATTTCTTTTAGCAATTTAGAGGGAATCGGGTCGAGTGTACATGTTGTACAATTAGCTGAGGATATAATTTTTCCTAGTTCAGGCTGTGGAAGTGGGTAGAAGGCTTCCAGCCTTTGTTCTACAACCAAGTTATGTTCTAAAGCAACTACATCAGGTGACGGCCATGTTTGATTTAATAAGCAGGGTTGGATTTGTTGTCTAATATTTTCTATTTTATTATTAAAATAGTCCATAAAAACATGACTGGTTAAAGATGTTGGGATCTGGGGTTAAGTATCTGCCTGGCTTTTAGTAAGTTTAGAGATCTCATTAAAAAGAATTCTGGGATTGTTTTTGTTTTTCTCGATCAGCGAGGCCAGATACACTGAGAGAGCTTTAATGAGTGCCTTTCTATATTGACTAAGGCTGTCCTTCCACGCAGAGTGGAACACCTCTAGTTTGGTCGTCCGCCATTTACGCTCTAGTTTCCGCACTGTTTGTTTTAAGGTACGAGTTTGATCACTGTACCACGGTGCGAGCCTTTTTTGACTCATCATTTTATTTTTGAACAGTGCTACTTTGTCTAAGGTTGATCGAAGGGTATTCTCTAGATCGTTTGCTAATTTAACTAGCTCCGTTTGGTCTGACGGAGTGTAAGCTAAGGTCGAAAGGGGTGGGAGATTTTTAGTAAACTGTACAGCTGTCATTGGTGTTATTGTGCGCTTTAGGCAGTGTTGGGGAGAAGAATTTACATTTTGCCTTAGATGTAGCTCAAAGGAGATTAGATAATGGTCTGAAATTACTGAGCTTTGAGGTAGAATATTTAGCTGATCAATGCTAACACCCAGGGTCAGGACTAAATCTAGGGTATGATTACAGTAATGTGTGGGTCCAGTTATGTTTTGTATAATGCCAACAGAATCTAAAGTTGATACAAACGCCTTTGTTAATGGATCGTCTGCTTTTTCAAAGTGAATATTAAAATCTCCTACTATTAACTTTGTTGCTGCACACTGCCAAGTCTGCAGAAAAATTACTGAATTCTTTTAAAAATTCAGAGTAGGGCCCTGGAGGCCTATACATATTAATCAGTGAGAAAACATTTTTATTTGTGGCCGGATTTGATATATTAATGTAGATAAGCTCAGAAGTGAAGGTGTTACAGTGTTTTTGAATAATCTCTAGTGTATTCTGATAGATTATACATACTCCACCTCCTCTGCCTGATAATCTAGGGCTATGTACATATTTATAGCCTGCGGGGGTGGCTTCATTTAGACCTATATATTGATCAGGTCTAATCCAGGTTTCGGTTAGGCAGAAAACATCTAGAAGCTAGTGCTAGCTCTCCCTGAGGCAACGGGGGGCAACTCTTGCTCTCTATCCTTCAGTAACCCCATGATGCACACCTCTAACTGCTCCACCTTTTCCACCAGAGAGCTAACTAACACACATTTAGTGCAAACACTATCATTATCACTAGCGGTGGGAAAAGGGTCTAGACTAAACATGCCACACTTCTCACACTCAAAAAGTCCAGCAACAGCCATAATAAAATACAAACTTACCGCTTTCAGCTGATTTAGGCACCGAAATAAGGTTGTTGTGGGGTACTCCGCTTTTAAATAAACCTGTGGACTGTAAACACAATCTAAAAGCAGTTACGAGGAAAAGCGCTAGAAAGTGATAGAAAGGCCCCACCCAGACTTATAACTCTCTGTATGTTACACTACAGATAAGACATTTACAACTGGGGTTCACAATGATGGTGACCATTGGTCAGTTCCTGATTGGATAACGTGGAAATATGCTGATTAACTGAGTTACCATCAACGTGAAATCTGGAGCATCAAGCTAAGATGGACGGGAGAAGCAGTGACCTCTGTTTGAGGGTAGATTCAGGAGGGTTTACTCTCTGTAATCAAAAAACTGCAGTAGGTGTGATAAACTCTTCCCACACTGCACCCATGTGCTAGTACAGGCTGACCCACATCTGCAGCTGTTCTTTTCTCTCTATGAGGTTCTAGGTAGTTCAGTGCTGGTTTTCAGGTTCAGGGTAAGTGCCGTTGACTCTAAGCTGATTACAGACAGCTTTTCAGAATATTCTCTGATCAGTTTAACTGGAGAACTTTACTTCCTGTGTTTACTGACTTTCACACTGACGGTCAGAATTGGTCAGGTCGTCTAGGTGAAATGGTCGTTTTCTGAGGAAGCCTGAAGTCTGGATCTCTCGAAATCTGAGTTTTTCCTCATGTTAGTCAAACAGGCTCTGCTATAAAAAAATAAAAAAAATAAATAAATAAATAAATAAAAAAAACTCCACTGGCAGGTACTTCAGTACTAGTCTTCACCTTCATGGTAACTTTTGATCATATCCCAGCTTACCTGATCTGTAAGGACCTATAAAGCATGAGGAGCATTCAACATCCAGCCTTCATTCATCCTACAGTAAAACAGCCATCTGCACCACAGCGCCACCCCCAGGCTGTGATTGGTTTAGTGCGTGGTCTTCTGATCTACAGTAGATGCTCCAGTGCTACTCTGACTGTTAGATCCCAAATGCTGCCATAATAGATCCTATTTAACCCATTTAAGACAAATGTTTGTGCAGATATTTGCATATATTATAATCTATATATAAATATATTTGCATACTCAAACAAATGTAGCAAATTTAAATGAATGTAACCTGTATGTCTTACCAGCGTGTGCACAAATCCAGAGTCACACAGTTTAATCACGTTACAACAAATTACATTTATATACACTGTGTTGACAAAAGTATGTGGACACCTGCTCATGCAACGTCCAAAATCGAGAGCGGTAGCCAGGAGTTTGTCCTCATTTACTGCTGTAAAATGAATTTTGAAAAAGTTGATTGCATTCAACCTTTAGTGGGAGTATCAATGAGGTCAAATCCTGTGTTTCTCCACTCTATACTCCAGACCGTTCAATACTCACACCATCTCATCACCATGCTTACTAGCTGTACTACATCAGTAATTGGCCAATCAGCCAACCAGGTAAGTTGTTGGAGGGAGAGTGTCTGTAAAGGACAGGAAGAAGAAGGCCTCCACAGTCAGGTAGGCTACTCCAACTTTATAAACGATGGAAAGTGTAAAGATCAGAACAAGGACAGGATCTTCAGCACGTCCAGAGACTCTCCCAGCTTCACCTCTAAACCTATGGAGGAGAAACTGTTCACGGTTTAAATGTTAGTGTGGAGAACAGGAGCAGAACAGCACTGGAGTTGCTAGCATACATGCTAACAGTGTTTGCATTAGCTTCCCGGCTAGCTGGCTAGGACAGATCAACTCCGTAAATTGAACCTTTTATAGATTCTCAGTAAAAGGTTCAGGTCCATCAGGACATCCAGCTCTGACTCCTGTGGGTTCGTAGCTCAAGACAGATCCTTTTTAAAGTCTGTAGTGTTGGTGTTGTAGATACAGAGAACTGTCTGTGTTCCACCTGAGGCACCCGTGGAAGCTCAGCAGCATCTGTCCTACCTCACCTGCTGCTTCTGACGTCTCCAACACCACACGCCATTGATTGTAAGCAGCGCCCCCTGGTAGAAGAGGACTAGGATAAGATTGGACTCTCTGGAGCAGAAAAACATGAACTTACTGGCACCATGCCCAATGTCCGGCATGAGTCACCTGGATATAAAGCCCCCCACCATTGAGCTGTGGAGCAGTGTAACTGTCTTCTCTAGAACTTTTGGGATGAGGTGGAGTGGTGCTCATCCAACATACTGACTTCACTAATGTTCGTCATTGAAGGTGTTGGATAGTAATTTGGCATCCTACAGCACGCCAATCTTTATGTGTTCTGTTCATAATGCTGCTTTTCAAGCAAAATTCTTCTCTTCCTCCAGTTACTGCAAGACCCTCAAACTGAGCATATTACACTACAGTACATCTGCTGTTCCACTGGATGTTCTAAGACAAAGTGTAAACAAAGATGGCCACCCCACTTTTTAATTGAAAAGAAGGTTAGCTGAGCAGACCCCAGTAAGTTTGACAATAAGTGACAGTAAGTGAACAGCATTGTCTCAGTTGTCAGTAATAAAGTGGGAATTGTGTCTAGAACTGCTGAAATGTTCTAGATAGATTCTAATAAAATATATCCCAGCCCAAAGATTGTGAGGAAATTTTGAGAGCTTCATTCTTTTCAGCAGCTTTCATGAGCTTTTTATATTAGTATATTTAATGAGCAAACAACCAATTGCAATTAATATGAGTCTTTAAAAGGCATGTGATGTGACCGGTGTTCTCCATCGCGGTGGAGACAAGAAAAAGTGCAAAATCTGAGATTGTTCCACCATGATTGAGAAGACTGGAGCCGTAGACTAAGTCTCAGCATTGGAATGAAAAAAGGTGCTTAAAACTGAGTTTTTTTTTTCCTTCCACCTATAGCGTCTCTGGCTCTAGAAGCATTTTATTCTCCATTTGGCCTGGGGCACTCTCCGATCCACCGAGGACCAAGGAGCCCTTACCCAAAGTGGGCTAAGAACAAGATTGCATTGATTGGGCCAACCCAACTGCTCCGCTTTTCTGAGTGGAAGACAAAGGCAGGCCAACCCCATTCTTGAGTGGGACTTGAACACACTGACACTAAGTGGAGGTCAAGACAAACTGGGCCAACTCAAATGTATATTGTTCATAAGACTCCGAACAGTTACTATTTTAAATCAAGGTTTCACACTGATGGTTACTTTTGCTCTTTTTAACCTGATTGGGTGAGGTGGAAATATGATGGAATTTTTTTAAACATGGATATCGTCTATAAAACAAGAGCTATGGTGTTTATTAAGGAGCACTTAAGAGCTAATAAGCTTACTTGAGAGAAAAATAAGAACATGAACCTCTTCAAACTAGATTATGTTAAGGATATAAGCGTAAGACTAGTTTTCACAGTGATGGTAACTAAGATAAACAATCTGATGTCTGGAAGAACAGAAAAACAAACAAACAAACAAAAACTAAAAAAAAACATAATAATAATATAAAACATAATAATGATCTCCAATGGAGATTGGAGTGTGAAGTGTGGCAATCCTGACTGCTTCCTCCCCATTTCATTTAGTCCTGTATGTGGAAAAAAGTTTACTAAAGTGGCCAGTAGGGGGAAGCACAAGGCTGTGTTTTTAAAAAAAAGTGGCCCATGAGGGAAAGCATTAGGAAGGGGTTGAGAAAGGGGTGTGTAAAAACTTTTCAACATATAGTGCAAATTTATCTTCAGCATGATTTCAGCAGTGTACGCTTTAATGTTTCCTGACTGCAAGCAATGTCCTTATTTATGATTCATTAATTAAAAGTTTTAACCAAACCATGAAAACTAAAGCTCTTCTACCTGCAGTGTTTCTCCACTCTGGATTCCAAACTCATTCAACACCAACACCTTCCAAACCTCATGCTAACCAGCAATCATGGAAGTCCTGCTTTAGTCTTGAGACTTTAAACTCAGCGTTGTGTCTTGCAGCGAAAGGTGTTTAATTAGTGATGAACTTTTCCAACATGATACGCCTATTAATAGTGAGCCAATTCTTAGTTAATAGTTAATTCTTTTCTGCAGATTGTGTTCCTTCCTATTCGCTGATGCTGGAACATCAACATAACTCAGAGAATGACTTCAGCTCATTCATCTGCTGACTGACAGTAAGTGAACAGCAGCAGCTCAGTAATCAAGTTGGTATTGTGTAAAGAAAAGTCCTAGATAAATATATCCCAGCACAAAATCCATAAGGAGAGTGTCTGATGATCGACATCTTCATTCTTTCAAGCAGCTTTGATGATTCTAATACTGCAGTTTTTTTTTTTTTCTGGTAACCTGGTTGTCAGCTGGACATGGGCTCTGAGATCTTCATCTGCTCCAAACAGTCCAGTCTAGAAGATCAGCCCGAAGGATCATTTATCTGAGTTTCCGTCAGCCCACAGTGCTTTTGTGATTACTTCCCACAATGCAAAGCATTCACTACTTTATCCACATTCTCCCACCTTTTTGGAATATATTTTCCTGTTTAATGAGCAAGCAGCCAATCGGACATAGCAATTATGATGAGTCTTTAAAAGGTGCGTGATGTAAATGGTGTTCTCAATAGAGAAGACTGGAGCAGCAAACCAAGTCTTAGCATCAGAACAGAAAACCTGCTTAAAACTTTTGGAAAAAGGAGATTTTTTTTCTTTTATCTAAAGATCTGATAGAGCGGGGTTTGTGTTTGTCGCCCTTTCAGCCAGAGACCATGTAGTGCCCCTGACTCTAGGAGCATCTCATTCTTTCTCTCTGACCCACACAGGACCAGGAAAACCCTGCCCAAAATGGACAGAGAATGAGCTTGGAGTTTTTTTTTCTGGATCAGCCTAACTGCACCTCCCCTATGTGTGGGAGAAGAAAGAAAGTCTGAAAGATTGGGTGTGGTGGAAATATGCTAATTATCTGTCTTACCCTCAACGTAAAGTCAGGTTAAGATTGAGGGGAAGGCGGTCAGCTCTGTTTGTCACTAAAGGGACAGGTAGGCATCCTGTTCTACTCTGATAATTATCTCATTGTTTCATGTGTTTTAATCACAGCTAGCAATAACTAAAATGTGGGTCAGTTCTGTGTGTAAAGCCCAACCCACATCACACACCCAGAAACACATTCACAGGTTTGCTGCTTTCTGAAGTTATAAGTAGCTCAGTGCTTATCTTTCAGTTCATGGTAGATGCTTCTAATTCCTAGAAAATTATCATCAGTGTTAAGAATAGCAATCCTTATTTGATAGAAAAACAAGAACATACATTTAACTAGTCTAGACTTGATTACGTTAAGACTGTACATTGTGAGACTAGTTTTCACAATGACTGTAACTGAGATACACTGAGTCTGAGATATGGAATATCAGGAAAAAAAAACAACCCAGAATTTTTGGAATTGTACACTGCCGGACCCACACTAAAGATAAATTTGCACTATATGTTTTAAAGTTTGTGGACACCACTTCTCAATAGCTAATCCAATTAAGTAGCTTTGGGATAAGTTGTCTAACTGGAGACCCTATACATCTAATGCTAGCATTGTGGAATGGCATCAAAGGGTATAAAGCCCCCCAGCATTGAGCTGTGGAACAGTGGAATTGTGTTCTCTGGAATGATGGTTCTCCATCTAATACTTTTCGGATGAGTTGGGGATTTGAGGATGATGAGGTGGGGTGGTAATCCAACATCCTGCACCAGAATCTAGCAAAAAGCCATCTTCCTTGGACAGTAGAAACAGTTACTCCAACAAAGGCAGGATATGCTCTTTTTCAATATCCTTGATTGTAGAATAAATAATGAATGTGCAGGTGTCCAAATAATTTTTGTCCATATAGTGTAGCTCATTAGCATTATTGAAAGTATGTAACCATGCGGGAATATGGATCTACTGCACCAGAAGTTTATTCATGTCCATTATTCTTATTCTATACTTTATTATTTTTATTATAAATGTGTGTGGTTGTTTGCTCATATGAGCAGTTTTATGTCACACACACACAATCAAATTGCTCATATGATTCTCAGACGACTAACATTGTTACCTCAGACTAAGACAGGCTACCCTTAGCTGATATATTTTATTAGTTTGATATGGGCAAAGCTACAGCACACTTTTCTGTTTGTTAGCATGTAAAACTGAACTGCCAGCAGGAGCGCTAACCCTTCATGTAGCCTACTTTGATAGCTCCCTACTTTTCCACTGTCAACTGTGAAGATTCTGAGAGCCTCGTTAAATCCTAAAAGGACATGTCAACATTAAAATACACTGGGGGGGTTCTCTATAAAGCCAGCAAAGTCTCAGTTCACAGTAATAAAGTGCTATATAAATAACCAAATTTGGATTAAAGTGGGAATTGTGTCTAGAACTGCTGAAATGTTCTACATCAATATATCACAGCACAAAGATCATGAATAATGGCTTGGTGTTTGAGATCTTCAAACACTGCAGTTCTGTTTCAGGAACCTGGTTTTCAGCTGGATCTGGGCTTCTGGATCTTCATCTGCACTGAAGAGACCAGTCTGGAAGGTCAGCGTGAGGACTCATTTATCTGAGCTTCTTCCCTTAACGCAAAGCCTCCACTTCATCATCCATGCTCTCCCATTCCTTATTCTAGAAGATCAGATGGTGTGGGTTTTCTGAGCAATTCATTTTCCGTTTGGCCTGGTGCCCTCAGTAAACCACATATGACCCTCAGCCCTACGCATGCTGGGCAGATAACAAGGTTTGGTTCATTTGGGAAAGCCCCAAGACTCTTTTTCTGTCAGATGAAAAAGAAGAAGTCATGCCGTACAGAAAGTCTCTCTTCTGAATCTCCCCTGCCTAAAGAATAAATCAAATTGATCCAACCCAGACTGAGATCATATGAGCTTCAGAGCTCTGACTATTTTAGAGCAAGGTTTAACTCTGATGGTTGGTTATTACTATGGGGACAGATAGTCATCGTCGAATTACATTCGATCTGTCAGTGAGATGGTACTTACAAGTGGGGATACTTGGGATGGTAGATGGAACACGACTTGACCAGATGTGAAGTTGCTGTGGTAGAAAACAGAGAAAAAGTTACATAAATCAAGCAGAATAAGAAGGTAGTTTAATGGCATGTTTTACGAGCCATTTTCGCTCTGGTTGGTCATCGCATTTTGCTAGGCTTCTTAATAATGGATATTGCGTTTTTAGGAAGTTTAAATTACATTCGATCTGTCAGTAAGGTCGTATTTACAAGTACTTGGGATTGTAGATGCAACGGGACTTGACAAGATGTGAAGTGTAACTGTGGTATAAAAATAAAAAAAATGTACATAAATGAAGGACAATGAGGCGGAAACTCCGCGAAATGCTTGTGAAATTTAAATAGTTAAAAGGGAGCTGGAGGAGAAGGACAAGAAATAATTAACAAAGCAACACCCAAAACCAAGCTACTAAAATAGTTACAGTTTCAGATGTGGTGTAAAACACATTGTAATATGAAAACCGTAATCATAACAAAAATAATTGGCACAGAAATGGCATATTTAACACGCTGTTTTTGCTGCGTTTGGTCATCGTACTTCGATAGGCTTCTTAATAATAGATATTTCGGTATTTACTTAGTATAAATTACATTCGTTCCGTCAGTGAGGTCGAATTTACAAGTGGGGATACTTGAGATTGTAGATGGAACACGACTTGACCAGACGTTAATTGTAACGGTGGTATAAAAATAAGAAAATATAAATAAATTAAGCAGAATAAGGCGGGATTTCAGCAATAAGGTAGTGAAGTGTAAATAGTTAAAAGGGAGCTGGAGGAGAAGGACAATGAATAATTAACTATTCCATTAGCTTGGTTTTATATGGTGTTTTGTTACAGTTTCAGATGTGGTGGGAAACACATTCATATATTATTAAAAAATAATTATAATAATAATAATTGGGACAAAAATGGCGTCTTTTATACGCTTTTGTTGCTTCGTTTGGTCATCGTACTTTGATAGGCTTCTTAATAATGGATGTGTCGTTATTTAAGAAGTTTAAATTACATTCGATCTGTCAGGGAGGTCGAATTTACAAGTGGGGATACTTGGGATTGCAGATGGAACACGATTTAACCAGAAGTGATGTCTAACTGTGGTTTTAAAATGAGAAAATATTATGAATCAAGCAGAATGAGGCGGGAACTCAGCGAGAAGTTGGTTCAGTGAAAAAGTTCAAAGGCAGCTGGAGGAGAAGGACAAGACATATTTAACAAAGCAACACCCAAAACCAAGCTACTGAAACAGTTACAGTTTTAGATGTGGTGTAAAACAGAATGTAATAGGAAAAACTTAACCATAATAATATTGGCACACAAATTGCCTCTTTAACATGCTTTTGTCGCTCCCTTTGGTCATCGTACATTTGATAGGCATCGTAATAATGGATATTTTGGTATTTAGGAAGTTTAAATTACATTCGATTTGTCAGTGAGGTCGAATTTACAAGTGGGGATACTTGCGATTGTAGATGTAACAAGACTTGACTAGATGTGAAGTGTAACTGTGGTATAAAAATGAAAAAAATATACATACATCAAGCAGAATGAGGCGGGATTTCAGCAAGAAGGAAGTGAAGTCTAAATAGTTGAAAGGGACCTGGAGGAGAAAGACAAGGAGTAATTAACAAAACACCACCTAATACCAAGCTACTGGAATAGTTACAGTTTCAGATGTGTTGTAAAACACATTGTAATTTGAAAAAATAATCAGAATAATAATAATTGGCACAAAAAGTGGGACTTTTACATACTTTTTCGCTCCGTTTTGTCACAGTACTTTGATAGGCTTCCTAATAATGGATAAGTGGGTATTTAGGAAGTTTAAATTACATTCGATCTGTCAGGGAGATCGAATTTACAAGTGGGGATACTTGGGATTGCAGATGGAACACGACTTGACCATATGTGAAGTGTAACGGTGGTATAAAAATGATAAAATATAATAAATCAAGCAAAATGAGGCGGGAACTCAGCGAGAAGGCAAAGAAGTGTAAATAGTTAAAAGGGACCTGGAGAATAAAAACAAGGAATAATTAACAAAACAGAACCTAATAACAAAATACTGGAACAGATACAGTTTCATATTTGGTGTAAGACACATTGTAATATGCAAAAAAAATCAAAATAATAATAATTGGGGGAAAATGGCGTCTTTTATACGTTTTTGTCGCTCCGTTTGGTCATCGTACTTTGATAGGCTTCTTAATAATGGATAAGTCGGTATTTAGAAAGTTTAAATTACATTCGATCTGTCAGGGAGGTCGAACTTACAAGTGGGGATACTTGGGATTGTAGATGGAACACAACTTGACCAGATATGAAGTGTAACTGTGGTATAAACATGAGAAAATATAATAAATCAAGCAGAATGAGGCGGGACCTCAGCGAGAAGGTAAAGAAGTGTAAATAGTTAAAAGGGAACTAGAGTAGAAAGACAAGGAGTAATTAACAAACCACCACCTAATACCAAGCTACTGGAATAGTTACAGTTTCAGATGTGGTGGAAAATACATTCGAATATTAATATAAAATATTTAGAATAATAATTGGGACACAAATGGAGTCTTTTATACGCTTTTGTCGCTCCGTTTGGTCATCGTACTTTGATAGGGTTCTTAATAATGGATATTTCGGTATTTACGAAGTTTAACTTACATTCGATCTGTCAGGAAGGTTATATGTACAAGTGGGGATACTTGGGAATGTAGATGTAACTCAAATTGACCAGATGTGAAGTGTAACTATGGTATAAAAATGATAATATATAATAAATCAAGCAGATTGAGGCGGGAACTCAGCGAGAACTTAATGAAGTGTAAATAGTTAAAAGAGAACTGGAGGAGAAAGACAAGGAGGAATTTACAAAACACAACCTAGAACCTAGCAACTGACATAGTTACAGTTTCAGATATGTTGGAAAACACATTCGAATATTAATTAAAAAATAATAAGAATAATAATTGGGACAAAAATGGAGTCTTTTATACGATTTCGTCGCTCCGCTTGTTGATCTTACTTTGATAGGCTTCTTAATAATGGATATTTCGGTATTTAGGAAGTTTAATTTATATTCGATCTGTCAGGGAGGTCGAATTTACAAGTCGGGATACTTGGGATAGTAGATGGAACACGACATGACCAGATGTGAAGTGTAACTGTGGTATAAAAATGATCAAATATGATAAATCAAGCAGAATGAGGCGGGATTTCAGCAAGAAGGTAGTGAAGTGTAAATTGTTAAAAGGGAATTGGAGAACAAATACAAGGAATAATTAACAAAACACCACCTAATACCAAGCTACTGGAATATTTACATTTTCATATGTGGTGTAAAACACATTGTAAAATGAAAAAAATTATCATAATAATAATATTAATAATTGGCACAAAAAGTGCGTCTTTTACATGCTTTTTCGCTCCGTTTGGTCATCGCACTTTGATAGGCTTCTTAATAATGGATTTGTCTTATTTAGGAAATTTAAATTACATTCGATCTGTCAGGGAGGTCGAATTTACAAGTGGGGATACTTGGGATAGTAGATGGAACACAACTTGACCAGTCGTGAAGTGTAACTGTGGTAGAAAAATGATAAAATATAAGAAATCAAGCAGAATGAGGCGGGAACTCAGAGAGAAGGTAATGAAGTCTAAATAGTTAAAAGGGACCTGGAGCAGAAAGACAAGGAGTAATTTACAAAAGATAACCTAAAACAAGCTACTGGAATAGTTACAGTTTCAGATGTGGTGGAAAACACATTCGAATATTAATAAAAAATAATTATAATAATAATTGGGACAAAAATGTCGTCTTTTCTTCGCTTTTTTCGCTCCGTTTTTTCAGCGTACTTTGATAAGCTTCCTAATAATGAATTTGTCGTTATTTAGGATGTTTAAATTACATTCGATCTGTGAGGGAGGTCGAATTTACAAGTGGGGATACTTGGGAATGTACATGGAACTCAACTTGACCAGATGTGAAGTGTAACTGTGGTATAAAAATAATAAAATAAATCAAGCAGAATGAGGCGGGAACTCACCGAGAAGGTAAAGAAGTGTAAATAGTTAAAAGGGACCTGGAGAATTAAAACAAGGAATAATTAACAAAACACAACCCAATACCAAGCTACTGGAATAGTTACTGTTTCATATGTGGTGTAAAACACATTGTAATATGAAAAAAAAAATAATAATAATAATACCCACAAAAAGTGCGTCTTTTACATGCTTTTGTCGCTCCGTTTGGTCATCGGACTTTAATAGGCTTCCTAATAATGGATTTGTCTTCATTTAGAAAGTTTAAATTACATTCGATCTGTCAGGGAGGTCGAATTTACAAGTGGGGATACTTGGGATTGTAGATGGAACACAACTTGACCAGATATGAAGTGCGAGAACTTAATGAAGTGTAAATAGTTAAAAGGGAGCTGGAGCAGAAAGACAAGGAGTAATTTACAAAAAACAAACCTAAAACCAAGCTACTGGAATAGTTACAGTTTCAGATGTGGTGGAAAACACATTCGAATATTAATAAAAAATAATTATAATAATAATAATAATAATTGGGACAAGAATGGCGTCTTTTATACGCTTTTGTCTCTCCGTTTGGTCATCGTACTTTGATAGGCTTCTTAATAATGGATTTGTCTTATTTAGGAAATTTAAATTACATTCGATCTGTCAGGGAGGTCGAATTTACAAGTGGGGATACTTGGGATAGTAGATGGAACACAACTTGACCAGTCGTGAAGTGTAACTGTGGTAGAAAAATGATAAAATATAAGAAATCAAGCAGAATGAGGCGGGAACTCAGAGAGAAGGTAATGAAGTCTAAATAGTTAAAAGGGACCTGGAGCAGAAAGACAAGGAGTAATTTACAAAAGATAACCTAAAACAAGCTACTGGAATAGTTACAGTTTCAGATGTGGTGGAAAACACATTCGAATATTAATAAAAAATAATTATAATAATAATTGGGACAAAAATGTCGTCTTTTCTTCGCTTTTTTCGCTCCGTTTTTTCAGCGTACTTTGATAAGCTTCCTAATAATGAATTTGTCGTTATTTAGGATGTTTAAATTACATTCGATCTGTGAGGGAGGTCGAATTTACAAGTGGGGATACTTGGGAATGTACATGGAACTCAACTTGACCAGATGTGAAGTGTAACTGTGGTATAAAAATAATAAAATAAATCAAGCAGAATGAGGCGGGAACTCACCGAGAAGGTAAAGAAGTGTAAATAGTTAAAAGGGACCTGGAGAATTAAAACAAGGAATAATTAACAAAACACAACCCAATACCAAGCTACTGGAATAGTTACTGTTTCATATGTGGTGTAAAACACATTGTAATATGAAAAAAAAAATAATAATAATAATACCCACAAAAAGTGCGTCTTTTACATGCTTTTGTCGCTCCGTTTGGTCATCGGACTTTAATAGGCTTCCTAATAATGGATTTGTCTTCATTTAGAAAGTTTAAATTACATTCGATCTGTCAGGGAGGTCGAATTTACAAGTGGGGATACTTGGGATTGTAGATGGAACACAACTTGACCAGATATGAAGTGCGAGAACTTAATGAAGTGTAAATAGTTAAAAGGGAGCTGGAGCAGAAAGACAAGGAGTAATTTACAAAAAACAAACCTAAAACCAAGCTACTGGAATAGTTACAGTTTCAGATGTGGTGGAAAACACATTCGAATATTAATAAAAAAAAATAATAATAATAATAATAATAATAATTGGGACAAGAATGGCGTCTTTTATACGCTTTTGTCGCTCCGTTTGGTCATCGTACTTTGATAGGCTTCTTAATAATGGATATGTCGGTATTTACGAAGTTTAATTTACATTCGATCTGTCAGGAGGGTCGTATTTACAAGTGGGGATACTTGGGAATGTAGATGGAACACGACTTGACCAGATGTGAAGTGTAACTGTGATATAAACATGAGAAAATATAATAAATCAAACAGAATGAGGCGGGACCTCAGCGAGAAGGTAAAGAAGTGTAAATAGTTAAAAGGGAACTAGAGTAGAAAGACAAGGAGTAATTAACAAACCACCACCCAATACCAAGCTACTGGAATAGTTACAGTTTCATATTTGGTGTAAAACACATTGTAATATGCAAAAGTAATCATAATAATAAAAATTGGGACAAAAATGGCGTCTTTTATACGCTTTTGTCGCTCCGATTGGTCATCGTACTTTCATAGGCTTCCTAATAATGAATTTGTCGTTAATAAGGAAGTTCAAATTACATTCGATCTTTCAGGGAGATCGAATTTACAAGTGGGGATACTTGGGATTGTAGATGGAACACTACTTGAGTGTAACTGTGGTATAAAAATGATAAAATATAATAAATCAAGCAGAATGAGGCGGGAACTCAGCGAGAACGTATTAAAGTGTAAATAGTTAAAAGGGACCTGGAGAAAAAAAGACAAGGAGTCCTAAACAAAACTCAACCTAAAACCAAGCTACTGGAATAGTTACAGTTTCAGATGTGGTGGAAAACACATTCGAATATTAATAAAAAATAATTATAATAATAATTGGGACAAAAATGGCGTCTTTCACACGTTTTTGTCGCTCCGCTTGGTCATCATACTTTGATAGGCTTCTTAATAATGGATATTTCGGTATTTAGGAAGTTTAATTTATATTCGATCTGTCAGGGAGGTCGAATTTACAAGTGGGGATACTTGGGATTGTAGATGGAACACAACGTGACCAGATGTGAAGTGTAACTGTGGTATAAAAATGATAATATATAATAAATCAAGCAGATTGAGGCGGGAACTCAGCGAGAACTTAATGAAGTGTAAATAGTTCAAAGGGAGCTGGAGCAGAAAGACAAGGAGTAATTTACAAAAAACAAACCTAAAACCAAGCTACTGGAATAGTTACAGTTTCAGATGTGGTGGAAAACACATTCGAATATTAATAAAAAATAATTATAATAATAATAATAATAATAATAATTGGGACAAGAATGGCGTCTTTTATACGCTTTTGTCGCTCCGTTTGGTCATCGTACTTTGATAGGCTTCCTAATAATGAATTTGTCGTTAATAAGGAAGTTCAAATTACATTCGATCTTTCAGGGAGATCGAATTTACAAGTGGGGATACTTGGGATTGTACATGGAACACTACTTGACCAGATATGAAGTGTAACTGTGGTATAAAAATGATAAAATATAATAAATCAAGCAGAATGAGGCGGGAACTCAGCGAGAAGGTATTGAAGTGTAAATAGTTAAAAGGGACCTGGAGAAAAAAAGACAAGGAGTACTAAATAAAACTCAACCTAAAACCAAGCTACTGGAATAGTTACAGTTTCAGATGGGGTGGAAAACACATTCGAATATTAATAAAAAATAATTATAATAATAATTGGGACAAAAATGTCGTCTTTTCTTCGCTTTTTTCGCTCCTTTTTTCCGCGTACTTTGATAAGCTTCCTAATAATGAATTTGTCGTTATTTAGGATGTTTAAATTACATTCGATCTGTGAGGGAGGTCGAATTTACAAGTGGGGATACTTGGGAATGTACATGGAACTCAACTTGACCAGATGTGAAGTGTAACTGTGGTATAAAAATAATAAAATAAATCAAGCAGAATGAGGCGGGAACTCACCGAGAAGGTAAAGAAGTGTAAATAGTTAAAAGGGACCTGGAGAATTAAAACAAGGAATAATTAACAAAACACAACCCAATACCAAGCTACTGGAATAGTTACTGTTTCATATGTGGTGTAAAACACATTGTAATATGAAAAAAATAATAATAATAATAATACCCACAAAAAGTGCGTCTTTTACATGCTTTTGTCGCTCCGTTTGGTCATCGGACTTTAATAGGCTTCCTAATAATGGATTTGTCTTCATTTAGAAAGTTTAAATTACATTCGATCTGTCAGGGAGGTCGAATTTACAAGTGGGGATACTTGGGATTGTAGATGGAACACAACTTGACCAGATATGAAGTGCGAGAACTTAATGAAGTGTAAATAGTTAAAAGGGAGCTGGAGCAGAAAGACAAGGAGTAATTTACAAAAAACAAACCTAAAACCAAGCTACTGGAATAGTTACAGTTTCAGATGTGGTGGAAAACACATTCGAATATTAATAAAAAATAATTATAATAATAATAATAATAATTGGGACAAGAATGGCGTCTTTTATACGCTTTTGTCTCTCCGTTTGGTCATCGTACTTTGATAGGCTTCTTAATAATGGATTTGTCTTATTTAGGAAATTTAAATTACATTCGATCTGTCAGGGAGGTCGAATTTACAAGTGGGGATACTTGGGATAGTAGATGGAACACAACTTGACCAGTCGTGAAGTGTAACTGTGGTAGAAAAATGATAAAATATAAGAAATCAAGCAGAATGAGGCGGGAACTCAGAGAGAAGGTAATGAAGTCTAAATAGTTAAAAGGGACCTGGAGCAGAAAGACAAGGAGTAATTTACAAAAGATAACCTAAAACAAGCTACTGGAATAGTTACAGTTTCAGATGTGGTGGAAAACACATTCGAATATTAATAAAAAATAATTATAATAATAATTGGGACAAAAATGTCGTCTTTTCTTCGCTTTTTTCGCTCCGTTTTTTCAGCGTACTTTGATAAGCTTCCTAATAATGAATTTGTCGTTATTTAGGATGTTTAAATTACATTCGATCTGTGAGGGAGGTCGAATTTACAAGTGGGGATACTTGGGAATGTACATGGAACTCAACTTGACCAGATGTGAAGTGTAACTGTGGTATAAAAATAATAAAATAAATCAAGCAGAATGAGGCGGGAACTCACCGAGAAGGTAAAGAAGTGTAAATAGTTAAAAGGGACCTGGAGAATTAAAACAAGGAATAATTAACAAAACACAACCCAATACCAAGCTACTGGAATAGTTACTGTTTCATATGTGGTGTAAAACACATTGTAATATGAAAAAAAAAATAATAATAATAATACCCACAAAAAGTGCGTCTTTTACATGCTTTTGTCGCTCCGTTTGGTCATCGGACTTTAATAGGCTTCCTAATAATGGATTTGTCTTCATTTAGAAAGTTTAAATTACATTCGATCTGTCAGGGAGGTCGAATTTACAAGTGGGGATACTTGGGATTGTAGATGGAACACAACTTGACCAGATATGAAGTGCGAGAACTTAATGAAGTGTAAATAGTTAAAAGGGAGCTGGAGCAGAAAGACAAGGAGTAATTTACAAAAAACAAACCTAAAACCAAGCTACTGGAATAGTTACAGTTTCAGATGTGGTGGAAAACACATTCGAATATTAATAAAAAAAAATAATAATAATAATAATAATAATAATTGGGACAAGAATGGCGTCTTTTATACGCTTTTGTCGCTCCGTTTGGTCATCGTACTTTGATAGGCTTCTTAATAATGGATATGTCGGTATTTACGAAGTTTAATTTACATTCGATCTGTCAGGAGGGTCGTATTTACAAGTGGGGATACTTGGGAATGTAGATGGAACACGACTTGACCAGATGTGAAGTGTAACTGTGATATAAACATGAGAAAATATAATAAATCAAGCAGAATGAGGCGGGACCTCAACGAGAAGGCAATGAAGTGTAAATAGTTAAAAGTGACCTGGAGAAGAAGGACAATGAGTAATTAACAAAAACAACCTAAAACCAAGCTACTGGAATAGTTAAAGTTTCAGATGTGGTGGAAAACACATTCGAATATTAATAAAAAATAATAATAATAATTGGGA
Source organism: Salminus brasiliensis (assembly GCF_030463535.1). Classification (NCBI taxonomy): domain Eukaryota; kingdom Metazoa; phylum Chordata; class Actinopteri; order Characiformes; family Bryconidae; genus Salminus; species Salminus brasiliensis. Next base: position 35,457,611 of record NC_132895.1, on the reverse strand, counting down.
CACAAATGGCGTCTTTTATACGCTTTTGTCGCTCCGTTTGGTCATCGTACTTTGATAGGCTTCTTAATAATGGATATGTCGGTATTTACGAAGTTTAATTTACATTCGATCTGTCAGGAGGGTCGTATTTACAAGTGGGGATACTTGGGAATGTAGATGGAACCTAAAACCAAGCTACTGGAATAGTTACAGTTTCAGATGTGGTGGGAAACACATTCGAATATTAATAAAAAACAATTAGAATAATAATTGGGACACAAATTGAGTCTTTTACACGCTTTTGTCGCTCCGATTGGTCATCGTACTTTGATAGGCTTCTTAATAATGGATATTTCGGAATTTAGGAAGTTTCATTTACATTCGATCTGTCAGGAAGGTCATATTTACAAGTGGGGATACTTGAGAATGTAGATGGAACAAGACTTGACCAGATGTGAAGTGCAACTGTAGTATAAAAATGAAAAAAATATACATACATCAAGCAGAATGAGGCGGGATTTCAGCAAGAAGGTATTGAAGTGTAAATAGTTGAAAGGGACCTGGAGGAGAAAGACAAGAGGAATTTACAAAACACAACCTAAAACCAAGCTACTGGAATATTTACAGTTTCAGATGTGGTGGAAAACACATTCGAATATTAATAAAAAATAATAATAATAATAATAATTGGGACAAAAATGGCGTCTTTTATATGATTTTGTCGCTCCGTTTGGTCATCGTACTTTGATAGGCTTCTTAATAATGAATATTTCGGTATTTACGAAGTTTAATTTACATTCGATCTGTCAGGAAGGTCATTTTTACAAGTGGGGATACTTGGGAATGTAGATGGAACAAGACTTGACCAGATGTGAAGTGTAACTGTGGAATAAAAATGAGAAAATATAATAAATCAAGCAGAATGAAGCGAGAACTAAGCGAGAAGGTAGTGAAGTGTAAATAGTTAAAAGGCACCTGGAGGAGAGAGACAAGTAGTACTAAACAAACACAACCTAAAACCAAGCTACTGGAATAGTAACAGTTTCAGATGTGGTGGAAAACACAATCGAATATCAATAAAAAAATAATTCGAATAATAATTTGGAAAAAAACAGCGTCTTTTATTAGCATTTGTCGCTCCGTTTGGTCATCCTACTTTGATAGGCTTCTAAATAGTGGATGTTTCGGTATTTAGGAAGTTTAAATTACATTCGATCTATGAGGGAGGTCGAATTTACAAGTGGGATAACTTGCGATTGCAGATGGAACACGACCTGACCAGATGTGAAGTGTAACTGTGGTATAAAAATGATAAAATACAATAAATCAAGCAGTATGAGGCGGGAACTAAGCGAGAAGGTAGTGAAGTGAAAATAGTTAAATGGGAGCTGGAGAAGAAAAACAAGGAATATTTAACAAAACACCACACAATACCAAGCTACTGGAATAGTTACAGTTTCATATTTGGTGTAAAACACATTGTAATATGCAAAAATAATCATAATAATAATAATAATTGGGGGAAAAAATATCGTCTTTTGTTAGCTTTTGTCGCTCCGTTTGGTCATCGTACTTTGATAGGCTTCTTAATAATGGATATTTCGGTATTTAGGAAGTTTAAATTACATTCGATCTATGAGGGAGGTCGAATTTACAAGTGGGATAACTTGCGATTTTAGATGGAACACTACTTGACCAGATGTGAAGTGTAACTGTGGTATAAAAATGATAAAATATAATAAATCAAGCAGAATGAGGAGGGAACTCAGCGAGAAGGTATTGAAATGTAAATATTTTAAAGGGACCTGGAGCAGAAAGACAAGGAGGAATTAACAAAACAGAACATAAAACCAAGCTTCTGGTATAGTTAAAGTTTCAGATGTGGTGTAAAACACATTGGAATATTAATTAAAAAAAATAATTAGAATAATAATTGGGACAAAAATGACGTCTTTCACACGTTTTTGTCGCTACGTTTGGTCATCGTACTTTGATAGGCTTCTCAATAATGGATATTTCGGTATTTAGGAAATTTAATTTACATTCGATCTGTCAGGAGGGTCATATTTAGAAGTGGGGATACTTGGGAATGTAGATGGAACACGACTTGACCAGTTGTGAAGTGTAACTGTGGTATAAAAATGAAAAAAATATAATAAATGAAGAAAATATACATACATCAAGCAGAATGAGGTGGGATTTCAGCAAGAAGGTATTGAAGTGAAAATAGTTAAAAGGGAACTGGAGGAGAAAAACAAGGAATAATTAACAAAACACCACCTAATACCAAGCCACTGGCACAGAAACAGTTTATGTGTTGTAAAAAACATTGTAATATGAAAAAATAATAGTTATAATAATTGGCACAAAAAGTGCATCTTTTCCATGCTTTTTCGCTCCGTTTGGTCATCGTACTTTGATAGGCTTCTTAATAATGGATAAGTCGGTATTTAGGAAGTTTAAAATACATTCGATCTGTCAGGGAGATCGAATTTATAAGTGGGGATACTTGGGATGGTAGATGGAACACAACTTGACCAGATGTGAAGTGTAACTGTGGTATAAACATGAGAAAATATAATAAATCAAGCAGAATGAGGCGGGAACTCAGCGAGAAGGTAATGAAGTGTAAATAGTTAAAAGGGACCTGGAGCAGAAAGACAAGGAGGAATTTACAAAACACAACCTAGAACCAAGCTACTGAAATAGTTACAGTTTCAGATGTGTTGGAAAACACATTCGAATATTAATTAAAAAATAATAAGAATAATAATTGGGACAAAAATGGCGTCTTTTATACGATTTCGTCACTCCGCTTGTTGATCGTACTTTGATAGGCTTCTTAATAATGGATATTTCGGTATTTAGGAAGTTTAATTTATATTCGATCTGTCAGGGAGGTCGAATTTACAAGTCGGGATACTTGGGATAGTAGATGGAACACGACATGACCAGATGTGAAGTGTAACTGTGGTATAAAAATGATCAAATATGATAAATCAAGCAGAATGAGGCAGGATTTCAGCAAGAAGGTAGTGAAGTGTAAATTGTTAAAAGGGAATTGGAGAACAAATACAAGGAATAATTAACAAAACACCACCTAATACCAAGCTACTGGAATATTTACATTTTCATATGTGGTGTAAAACACATTGTAAAATGAAAAAAATTATCATAATAATAATATTAATAATTGGCACAAAAAGTGCGTCTTTTACATGCTTTTTCGCTCCGTTTGGTCATCGCACTTTGATAGGCTTCTTAATAATGGATTTGTCTTATTTAGGAAATTTAAATTACATTCGATCTGTCAGGGAGGTCGAATTTACAAGTGGGGATACTTGGGATAGTAGATGGAACACAACTTGACCAGTCGTGAAGTGTAACTGTGGTAGAAAAATGATAAAGAAGGTAAAGAAGTGTAAATAGTTAAAAGGGACCTGGAGAAAAAAAAGACAAGGAGTAATTAACAAAACACAACCTAATACCAAGCTACTGGAATAGTTACTGTTTCATATGTGGTGTAAAACACATTGTAATATGAAAAAAAAAAATAATAATAATAATAATTGCCACAAAAAGTGCGTCTTTTACATGCTTTTTCGCTCCGTTTGGTCATCGTACTTTGATAGGCTTCCTAATAATGGATAAGTCGGTATTTAGGAAGTTTAAATTACATTCGATCTGTCAGGGAGGTCGAATTTACAAGTAGGATAACTTGACATCGTAGATGGATCACGACTTGTCCAGATGTGAAGTGTAAGTGTAGTATAAAAATGAAAAAAATATACATACATCAAGCAGAATGAGGCCGGATTTCAGCAAGAAGCTATTAAAGTGTAAATACTTGAAAGCGACATGGAGTAGAAAGACAAGGAGTAATTAACAAAACACAACCTAAAACCAAGCTACTGGCATAGTTACAGTTTCAGATGTGGTGGAAAACACATTAGAATATTAATAAAAAAATAATTATAATAATAATTGGGATAAAAAATGGCGTCTTTTATACGCTTTTGTCGCTCCGATTGGTCATCGTACTTTGATAGGCTTCTTAATAATGTATATTTCGATATTAACGAATTTTAATTTACATTAGATCTGTCAGTAGGGTCATATTTACAAGTGGAGATACTTGGGAATGTAGATGGAACACGACTTGACCAGATGTGAAGTGTAACTGTGGTATAAAAATGATAAAATATACATACATCAAGCAGAATGACCATTACAAACTGCATTCGATCAGCGAGTGAGGTCGTATGTACTAGTGGGAAACTCAAAATCTTTGATGTAATGTATAATTGTGGTATAAAAATTTATTTATATATATATATATATATATATATATATATATATATACATATATATATATATACATACATACATACACACATACATATATCATGCAGAATTAGCGGTAAACTCAGAGAAGGCATCAAAGAATAACATAATAAAGAGTTAGCTGGAGGAGGTGGTCAAGATGTAAATAAATAACACCTAAAATTGAGCTATTGCAGTTGGTTCATTTCAACCTGTGTTCAAAAACACATTTTAATAATAATAAAAATAATCATAATAATAACTGAAGACAATCTCACCTTTTTCACGCTGTTTCCGCTCCGTTGGGTCATGGGACATGGCTAGGATGTTTAAAAAGGGGATCGAATATGTCGTTTAAATCAATTGTAAATAATATTCGATCAACCAATAAGGTCCTAGTAACAAGTGGGAAACCCTGGATTAAAGGTGAAACACGACTTTACCAGATGTAATGTGTAATTGTGATATCAAAATGAGAAAATATGCATATATGAAACAGAATGATGCGGGAACTCAGCGAGAATGAATAAAAGAATAATCAGGAAGCTGGAGGAGAAGTGTCATGCTGGCTAGGCTAGACAATGACGGGTGAACACTCGCAGGGACGTTGCGATGCAAGATTTATTCAAACAAAACAGGGGAAAACACAAGAGTGCAGCAATAACGCATGGGGTACTGACTAAGCAGAACAAACGTGACAACGCAACATGGGCAAACTTGAAAGCCACCCGAGGCTGGTTGGTAGCCAGGGAAGCCAGGCGAGATAGGGAAGATAATGCTAGACCCAAACGTCACCGGCAGGGCCATTGAAACTAAAACGAGACACCGCGCTCGTCAGGCGCAACTAAACTTACTTGACTCGAACACTAGGGAATCGGTCGCCGAATCCTCCAGGCAACCAACCTGTCAACCAAAAAGCGAACTCCTCCTGAAGGTGAATCGGCTCTTACAGAGCGTACACTAGAGAACACCATAAACAGACCTAGAATCTCTGGAACAGCGAAGCCAACATACAGCTTGGCGTAACAAGTACAATTCTCGGCAACGAGAATGTCCGTGTTAGCTCCCTTTAGAACCCAGCTCTCAAGTGACCTAACTCAAAACATGAAATGAACGTAAATGACACACTTGAACAAACATGGCGTTGTACATAAATGGCTGTGAACATAAAAGTCCTTGAACTTGAAGCCTGTGGAGCGCGGTTCGGGACCGCCCCCGGGGCGGGCACGGCGACGCGGACCTGACAAGAAGGACAAGATGTAAATAGAAAAAACAGCTAAAATCGAACTGTTGGAGTACTAACAGTTTCACCTGTGGTCGAAAACACTTTCTAATAATAATAATAATAATAATAAAAATAATCATAATATTAACTGGCAACAATCACACCTTTCATACACTTTTCCGCTCAATCGGGTCATGGCACGTTGCTTGGCAGTTCAATGAAGGGAAATGTACCTTTGTAAGTATTGTTAAATTACACTTCATCAGTCAGTGATGTCGTATTTACACGGGGATAACATCTATAAATTATAGATGAATCAAGGGTTTAGCAGGTGTGTCTTTCCGTCGTTCCGCAGAGCTCCTCTCGTTAAGGTTCGAACGTAATACAAATTGTCAAGTCAAGTCAAGTCAAATTTATTTGTATAGCGCTTTTTACAACTGTTGTCGTCACAGCTTTACATAATTAGTACTTAATAAAGAACAGAGACAGAGAAGAAAGAAGGAATAACATGAAGCGTCAAAGACCCCCGTGAGCAAGCCAACGGCGACAGCGGCAAGGAAAAACTCCCTCAGAGCTGGAGGAAGAAACCTTGGGAGGAACCAAGACTCACAAGGGGGACCCATCCTCCTCTGGCCAGACTGTTTTAAACATTAATGATAAAAATTACCAAAGCAGATACAACAGAAAGTTGATGGTGGTGATATTAATAGTGTCAGACAGGCACGAGTCCATCTAGGTTTCAGCACGGCCACCAAACAGGCAGCAGCGGCTGGCGGGTGAGCCATGGGTGGTGGCGGGTTAAAGGATAAAGGATAAAGGATAAAGGTGCACGTATTCGTCACTGTACAGTGTGGACTGTACAGCGAAATGTGTCCTCCGCATTTAAACCATCTGGTAGTGAACACACACTCACACACACACACGTGTTAGGGGCAGTGAGTACACACACACACCCAGAGCGGTGGGCAGCCAACTCCAGCGCCCGGGGAGCAGAGAGGGTAAAGGGCCTTGCTCAAGGGCCCAACAGTGGCAGCTTGCCGAGCCCGGGAATCGAACCCACAACCCTGTTATCGATATCCCGGCGCTCTAACCGCTGAGCCACCACTGCCCAAGCCACCACTGCCCACTGGTTGAGGGTGGATCCGCTGGCCGGACTGGTAAGTGGCAGCTGGTTAGATGCAGGTAGAGGGGACCTCAGCGGGCAATCTTCCAGCAGATCGGGCTGGGTGGCCATTTACTCGAAGAAGGTAAAGAGAGAAAAGTTAGTTCTAAGAGGAATTTTATGGAGTGCAGAGAATGTTGAGAATCAGCATCTGGGTATGTCTGATGACTCCGGCAGGTCTGATTATCACAGCATAATTAAAAGTAGAGAGCCAGAAGGTAACACGGACACGGGTGTACCCTGAGAACACCAGCATCTATCTGCTCCACCGTCAACAAACCTGAGTGATCGCGTGTAAGCAGCGAGACGACAGCTCCAGCATCTCAGTGTACTACAATTCCCTGGGTCCGTGAACCCCTGGACCTGCAGCCCTTATCTAAGAAACATTAATTACCAAAAGCTAAACTAAACATAAGTTTTCAGCTTAGATTTAAAGATTGAGACTGTCTCTGAGTCCCGAACATTATCTGGAAGGTTATTCCAGAGCTGGGGGGCTTTATAGGAAAAGGCTCTTCCCCCTGCTGAGGTTTTCTGAATTTTGGGAACGCGTAAGAGGCCAGCACCCTGAGATCTAAGTAGTCTTGATGGTTCGTAATATACTATAAGATCCTGCAGGTACTCAGGAGCGAGGCCATGTAGGGCTTTATATGTTAATAAAAGAATTTTGTATTCAATACGGAATTTAACTGGGAGCCAATGAAGTGCTGATAGAACTGGACTGATATGGTCAAATTTTCTAGTTTTAGTAAGGACCCTGGCTGCAGCATTTTGCTTATATCTTGCCATATCTTACTTCTGCGTAGTTTGAAGATAAATCATTTATCTTTACAAATTGGAAGCGTCCAGTTAGATATGATTGGAACCATGATAGGGCTGTCCCTGTGATTCCAACCATTTTCTCTAATCTTTCTAGTAATATAGAATGATCTATTGTATCAAAGGCTGCACAAAGGTCTAGTAGGACTAATAAAGATACGTAGCCTTGATCAGAGGCAAGAAGGAGATCATTCGTAATCTTCACTAGGGCTGTCTCTGTGCTGTGATTGAGTCTAAATCCAGACTGGAATTTCTCATACATGTCATTTTTACTCAGGTATAAGCAGAGTTGTTGGGCCACAGCTTTTTCTAATATCTTAGATACAAAGGTTAAGTTTGAGATGGGTCTATAATTAGATAATACGCTAGGATCAAGATTTGGTTTCTTGATTAAAGGTTTTATAACTGCTATTTTAAGGGTTTGGGGTACATGCCCAAGGCTAAGGGATGAATTTACAATTGTTAAAAGAGGTCCGATTATAATTGGGAGAATTTCATTTAGCAATTTAGAGGGAATCGGGTCGAGTGTACATGTTGTACAATTAGCTGAGGATATAATTTTTTCTAGTTCAGGCTGTGGAAGTGGGTAGAAGGCTTCCAGCCTTTGTTCTACAACCAAGTTATGTTCTAAAGCAACTACATCAGGTGACGGCCATGTTTGATTTAATAAGCAGGGTTGGATTTGTTGTCTAATATTTTCTATTTTATTATTAAAATAGTCCATAAAAACATGACTGGTTAAAGATGTTGGGATCTGGGGTTAAGTATCTGCCTGGCTTTTAGTAAGTTTAGAGATCTCATTAAAAAGAATTCTGGGATTGTTTTTCTCGATCAGCGAGGCCAGATACACTGAGCGAGCTTTAATGAGTGCCTTTCTATATTGACTAAGGCTGTCCTTCCACGCAGAGTGGAACACCTCTAGTTTGGTCGTCCGCCATTTACGCTCTAGTTTCCGCACTGTTTGTTTTAAGGTACGAGTTTGATCACTGTACCACGGTGCGAGCCTTTTTTGCCTCATCATTTTATTTTTGAACGGTGCTACTTTGTCTAAGGTTGATCGAAGGGTATTCTCTAGATCGTTTGTTAATTTAACTAGCTCCGTTTGGTCTGACGGAGTGTAAGCTAAGGTCGAAAGGGGTGGGAGATTTTTAGTAAACTGTACAGCTGTCATTGGTGTTATTGTGCGCTTTAGGCAGTGTTGGGGAGAAGAATTTACATTTTGCCTTAGATGTAGCTCAAAGGAGATTAGATAATGGTCTGAAATTACTGAGCTTTAAGGTAGAATATTTAGCTGATCAATGCTAACACCCAGGGTCAGGACTAAATCTAGGGTATGATTACAGTAATGTGTGGGTCCAGTTATGTTTTGTATAATGCCAACAGAATCTAAAGTTGATACAAACGCCTTTGTTAATGGATCGTCTGCTTTTTCAAAGTGAATATTAAAATCTCCTACTATTAACTTTGTTGCTGCACACTGCCAAGTCTGCAGAAAAATTACTGAATTCTTTTAAAAATTCAGAGTAGGGCCCTGGAGGCCTATAAATATTAATCAGTGAGAAAACATTTTTATTTGTGGCCGGATTTGATATATTAATGTAGATAAGCTCAAAAGAAGTGAAGGTGTTAGTGTTTTTGAATAATCTCTAGTGTATTCTGATAGAATATACATACTCCACCTCCTTTGCCTGATAATCTAGGGCTATGTACATATTTATAGCCTGCGGGGGTGGCTTCATTTAGAGCTATATATTGATCAGGTCTAATCCAGGTTTCGGTTAGGCAGAAAACATCTAGTTTCTGATCACATATCATTTCATTTACGATCACTGCTTTTGAGGATAGTGATCTAATGTTAAGTAGACCGAGCTGTTATCGTTGAAATGAGAGATTTTAACACTGATTAAATGATTAAAACGAGCTGATCTAGATGTTCTCTGTTTGGCTTTAATTCGGGGCACAGACACAGTCTCAATACGGTGAAACCTGGGTGACGCCTCAAAGCAGCTCGCAGACGGTCGGTTTAGCCTGTCTGTCTGCGGCCTGGTCTCGGCTCTGGATTGTCAGCAGTCCTTTACACTCCTCTGCGACTAACTAGCAGACTATGCGCTATGCTGCACGAAAGTAAGGCAGCACCCTCCCGCGTGGGGTGGACACCATCCCTACCTAAAAAAACAGGCTTGCCCTCAAACTTTAACCAATTATCTATGAAGCCCACATGATTTTCGGAACACCACTTGGACATCCAGCGGTTCAGCGCTGTGAGTCAGCTGTAGGACACAGCGCCGCGCCTCATTGGGATGGGACCAGAGCAAATTACGGCATCGGACATCGTCTGGGCCAGTTTAACCACCTCTTTAATATTATCCTTAGTTATTTCTGACTGCCGCAGACGAATATCATTGGCCCCTACATGAATCACTATCCTCGAATATCTCCTGTTTGCTAGCCGCTTAAGGTTGCCGCTAATGTCCGGCGCTCTGGCTCCCGGTAAACAGCTAACGGTCACTGCTGGAGCCCCTAAAGGACTAGTTATCTTCAGATGTCGAACAATAGAGTCTCCTATTACCAGAGTTCTCTGAACAGGCTCCTCAGCGGGTGTTTCGCTGAGCGGGGCAAACCTGTTTGACACGCGAATCGGGGGGAGAGCGTGGTGTTCCGGTGGGCTAGCTTCGGCCTTTGCGCTAGCATTAGCCTTAGCTTTCCGGCTCTAACGCCGAGACATCACCCATTCGCCCCGCTGTGAGGGCTCTAACGCCGGAGTGGGGGGGGTGCTAGCTCTCCCTGAGGCAACGGGGGGCAACTCTTGCTCTCTATCCTTCAGTAACCCCATGATGCTCCACCTCTAACTGCTCCACCTTTTCCACCAGAGAGCTACTAACACACATTTAGTGCAAACACTATCATTATCACTAGCGGTGGGAAAAGGGTCTAGACTAAACATGCCACACTTCTCACACTCAAAAAGTCCAGCAACAGCCATAATAACATACAAACTTACCGCTTTCAGCTGATTTAGGCACCGAAATAAGGTTGTTGTGGGGTACTCCGCTTTTAAATAAACCTGTGGACTGTAAACACAATCTAAAAGCAGTTACGAGGAAAAGCGCTAGAAAGTGATAGAAAGGAGAAAGAACAAGCTAAACACGGAGACAGTGATTCCTCCAAGGACCGGGTCTGGAGTCAGGATTTCCCCTTTCCCAAAGTGGCCAGTGAAAGGATACACAGTGTAGGGGTTTCTAATAAAGTGGCCAGTGAAAGGATACACAGTGTAGGGGTTTCTAATATAGTGGCCAGTGAAAGGATACACAGCGTAGGGGTTTCTAATAAAGTGGCCAGTGAAAGGATACACAGTGTAGGGGTTTCTAATAAAGTGGCAAGTGAAAGGATACACAGCGTAGGGGTTTCTAATATAGTGGCCAGTGAAAGGATACACAGCGTAGGTCTTTCTAATAAAGTGGCCAGTGAGAGGATACACAGCGTAGGGGTTTCTAATATAGTGGCCAGTGAAAGGGTACACAGTGTAGGGGTTTCTAATATAGTGGCCAGTGAAAGGATACACAGTGTAGGGGTTTCTAATAAAGTGGCAAGTGAAAGGATACACAGTGTAGGGGTTTCTAATAAAGTGGCCAGTGAAAGGATACACAGCGTAGGGGTTTCTAATAAAGTGGCCAGTGAAAGGATACACAGCGTAGGGGTTTCTAATATAGTGGCCAGTGAAAGGATACACAGTGTAGGGGTTTCTAATATAGTGGCCAGTGAAAGGGTACACAGTGTAGGGGTTTCTAATATAGTGGCCAGTGAAAGGATACACAGTGTAGGGGTTTCTAATATAGTGGCCAGTGAAAGGATACACAGCGTAGGGGTTTCTAATAAAGTGGCCAGTGAAAGGATACACAGTGTAGGGGTTTCTAATATAGTGGCCAGTAAAAGGGTACACAGTGTAGGGGTTTCTAATATAGTGGCCAGTGAAAGGATACACAGTGTAGGGGTTTCTAATATAGTGGCCAGTGAAAGGATACACAGCGTAGGGGTTTCTAATAAAGTGGCCAGTGAAAGGATACACAGTGTAGGGGTTTCTAATATAGTGGCCAGTGAAAGGATACACAGCGTAGGTCTTTCTAATAAAGTGGCCAGTGAAAGGATACACAGTGTAGGGGTTTCTAATAAAGTGGATTTTCAACCCCTTCCCAGATTCATCTGCATCTACAGACCTTATTAGTGTTCACACACACACACACACACACACACACACACACACACACACACACACACACACACACACACACTCTACGTCACCCTCTGCAACTGGGTCCTGGTCAGTCCAGGTTAGGAACAGCATCTCCAGCACCATCAACCTGAACACGGGGCCTCTGCTGTTCACCCTGCTGACTCAGGACTGTGTGGTGAAACACAGCTCTGACCACATCATAAAGTTCACCGATGACTCAGCAGTGCTGGGTCTGATCAGCAAAGGCCACGAGTCAGCACACAGAGAGGAGGTGCATGTGAAGGCCACAGGTCTACAGTCATTGAAAGAGGAGGCAGGACTTCCTCTGATCTTTTTACGGTTTCTGTTTGTTGTCTTTAATGTTTGCACTTCAACTCTCAGCTGAAGTAAATGAATTCATTTCACAGTGCTTCACTTCTACAGGCTTCCTTCTCCTGCTCCATTCTGAAGGTAATCTTGGTTTAATCTGTTTCTCTGAAGAATCCAGATCTGATCAGGCTTTAAGATGTGTTCTATCAATCTAACCTGACCTGATGTTCTTGAGGGCTTCCAGTGGTTTGGATGTTGAAGCAAACTCACTGTATTTAGATGTATGAGGGCATCTCCTGGTTGTAGATTGTAGACTGGGCTGTTTGGTGTCTGAGCTTCCTGATGTGTTTCTTTTTTATAAGAATGAATCAGATGGGTGATCTGGTCATGCCTAAAAAGCTCTGCTCTCTCTGGTTATCTGTATCTTTTTGTCTAATGTTTTCTTTAACTGAATCCATTCTGCTCCTCTACCAGGGAAATGCTCCCTGTGTCACTGGCTGCAACACAAGCCCAAAGCATGATCCATCCAGCCCCTTGCTTAACAGTTGGAGAGATGTTCTCTTCATTAACTTCTGCAACCTTTCTTTTGCACACATACCTTTGATCACTGCAGATCTCTAGTGTAACTTCACCATTAGTCCACAGGACCTGTTCACAAAGTGCATCAGTCCTGTAAAACAGGACGCAGGATTTCTTCTGATGACTCTTCAGTGACAATCATATTTGTAAAGGTGTTGCTGCACAGTAGAACAGTGCTCCACCACTGAAGATTAGGCTGAATCTTCCTGAAGGTCTCACTCAGTGAAACATGACTTTGATCTCTCTGAAAGATCTCTAGGTCATCCAGACTCACCTCCACCTCCACTGTTCCTGTTAACTGCCCGTTCTTAATTACATTAGGAGCTGAGGACACCGCTAGCTGAGAACACCATAGCCTAAACAAGCTGATGAAGTTCTGAGAGCTGGTAAAAGGTATCTACACACTGAACATTACAGCTGAATTACCTTTATTTCCATAAACAGACACAACATGTGCAGCATGATGAAGCAGACATGGAACATTATAAACGATGGACGATTCGGAGAAGGAGGAGTGATCCACAGTTCAGTGCTGAGAGGGTAGTAACCTTCGTCTGGTAACTTCTGTCCTCATGAACTCTTCTTCTTCTGCTGCTTTTTCTTATTTTTATGACAGGATGACCCGTCCCGTTCCCCTGCAGTCTGTACAGAGGTCCGGTTACACTGACCCGCTCCGCCCTGTTCCCCTGCAGTCTGTACAGAGGTCCGGTTACACTGACCCGCTCCATCCCGTTCCCCTGCAGTCTATTCAGAGGTCCGGTTACACTGACCCGCTCCGTCCTGTTCCCCTGCAGTCTGTCCAGAGGTCCGGTTACACTGACCCGATCCATCCCGTTCCCCTGCAGTCTGTACAGAGGTCCGGTTACACTGACCCGCTCCATCCCGTTCCCCTGCAGTCTATTCAGAGGTCCGGTTACACTGACCCGCTCCGTTCCGTTCCCCTGCAGTCTGTTCAGAGGTCCGGTTACACTGACCCGCTCTGTTCCGTTCCCCTGCAGTCTGTTCAGAGGTCCAGTTACACTGACCCGCTCCGTCCCGTTCCCCTGCAGTCTGTACAGAGGTCCGGTTACACTGACCCGCTCTGTTCCGTTCCCCTGCAGTCTGTTCAGAGGTCCAGTTACACTGACCCGCTCCGTCCCGTTCCCCTGCAGTCTGTTCAGAGGTCCGGTTACACTGACCCGCTCCGTCCCCTTCCCCTACTTCATCATCCTCTTCTGGTTTCTCCTGATTTGCACTGTGCTGTGGTTTATCTGTGTTTCTCGAGAACCATGAAGTTAATGAAGGTAATGAAGGTAACCAGCTTTGTGTAGATTGATCCAATCTGTGAGTGAAACATCAGAGAAATCATTAGTACTGCTGAATAAAGATTTAACCCGTTTTATAAAGAATTCATCATGATCAGTGTTACCATCAGGAGGGAGGTGAAGCTGAACAAGTGATGTTAGAAGGCTTTAAAGGGGACAGTACCAACACAAGACAGCAGCACTACTCACACACTGCTTTTGTCAATGTGGAGGACTAACTACTGTCTGTCCACTAGAGGCTCAGTGCTGAAATATCCCTGACTAGAACAGATCTCTATATTAAAGCAGCAGTGATTACAATATTAATACTGGTACTAAAAGGGAAGATTCATTAGCAGATTTACCAGGATATTAAGAGCAAATACATTTTCTCCTGTAAAATGAAGGATCACCAGTATGTTCACTGTGTGAGTGATAATTCCCCCTCACCTCTTTAACATGTGATGTTAGAAATTCATTTCTCAGAAAGATGCATTTGATTAATATCATTTTCTTAAATAAGTTTTGTTACTCCTGCAACTCATCTACAGACTCTGCTCGTCCACTCACTCAGCTGATTGACCAATGGATTAAAAAGGGACATTCTGATGTGTTCAGACTGAGAACATGAGAAACATCCCAGCTGCACTTTACTGTAATAATAATATATAATAATAGGTAATAATAATAATTATAATAATAATAATAGGTTAATACTGAACCTGACTTTACTGAACAATCAGACTATATTTAATAATAATATATAATAATAATAATAATTATAGGTAATAATAATAATAATAATAATAATAGGTTAATACTGAACCTGACTTTACTGAACCTGACTTTACTGAACAATCAGACTATATTTAATAATAATAATAATAATAATAATAGGTAATAATAATAATAATAATAGGTAATAATAATAATAATAGGTAATAATAATAATAATAATAATAATAGGTTAATACTGAACCTGACTTTACTGAACCTGACTTTACTGAACAATCAGACTATATTTAATAATAATAATAATAATAATAATAGGTAATAATAATAATAATAATAGGTAATAATAATAATAATAATAATAATAGGTTAATACTGAACCTGACTTTACTGAACCTGACTTTACTGAACAATCAGACTATATTTAATAATAGGTAATAAGCATAATAATAATAATAATAATAATAATAATAATAGGTTAATACTGAACCTGACTTTACTGAACAATCAGACTATATTTAATAATAATAATAATAATAATAATAATAATAGGTTAATACTGAACCTGACTTTACTGAACAATCAGACTATATTTAATAATAATATATAATAATAATAATAATAATAGGTTAATACTGAACCTGACTTTACTGAACAATCAGACTATATTTAATAATAATAATAATAATAATAATAATAATAGGTTAATACTGAACCTGACTTTACTGAACAATCAGACTATATTTAATAATAATATATAATAATAATAATAGGTAATAATAATAATAATAATAATAGGTTAATACTGAACCTGACTTTACTGAACAATCAGACTATATTTAATAATAATAATAATAATAATAATAATAATAGATTAATACTGAACCTGACTTTACTGAACCTGACTTTACTGAACAATCAGACTATATTTAATAATAATATATAATAATAATAGGTAATAACAATAATAATAATAATATAATAATAATAATAATAATAATAATAATAATAAAAGGTTAATACTGAACCTGACTTTACTGAACAATCAGACTATATTTAATAATAATAATATATAATAATAATAATAATAATAATAATAATAGGTTAATACTGAACCTGACTTTACTGAACAATCAGACTATATTTAATAATAATACAGAATAATAATAGGTAATAATAACAATAATAATAATAGGTTAATACTGAACCTGACTTTACTGAACAATCAGACTATATTTAATAATAATACATAATAATAATAGGTAATAATAATAATAATAATAATAATAATAATAATAATAATAGGTTAATACTGAACCTGACTTTACTGAACCTGACTTTACTGAACAATCAGACTATATTTAATAATAATATATAATAATAATAGGTAATAATAATAATAATAGGTAATAATAATAATAATAATAGGTAATAATAATAATAATAGGTAATAATAATAATAATAATAATAATAATAGGTTAATACTTAACCTGACTTTACTGAACCTGACTTTACTGAACAATCAGACTATATTTAATAATAGGTAATAAGCATAATAATAATAATAATAGGTTAATACTGAACCTGACTTTACTGAACAATCAGACTATATTTAATAATAATATATAATAATAATAATAATAATAGGTTAATACTGAACCTGACTTTACTGAACAATCAGACTATATTTAATAATAATATATAATAATAATAATAGGTAATAATAATAATAATAATAATAATAATAGGTTAATACTGAACCTGACTTTACTGAACAATCAGACTATATTTAATAATAATAGGTAATAATAATAATAATAGGTAATAATAATAATAATAATAATAATAGGTAATAATAATAATAATAATAATAATAATAATAGGTTAATACTGAACCTGACTTTACTGAACCTGACTTTACTGAACAATCACACTATATTTAATAATAATAATAATAATAATAATAATAATAATAGGTTAATACTGAACCTGACTTTACTGAACAATCAGACTATATTTAATAATAATAGGTAATAATAATAATAATAATAATAATAATAGGTAATAATAATAATAATAATAATAATAGGTTAATACTGAACCTGACTTCACTGAACCTGACTTTACTGAACAATCAGACTATATTTAATAATAATAGGTAATAATAATAATAATAATAATAATAATAATAATAGGTTAATACTGACCCTGACTTTACTGAACAATCAGACTATATTTAATAATAATATATAATAATAATAATAGGTAATAATAATAATAATAATAATAATAATAGGTTAATACTGAACCTGACTTTACTGAACCTGACTTTACTGAACAATCAGACTATATTTAATAATAATAATAGGTTAATACTGAACCTGACTTTACTGAACAATCAGACTATATTTAATAATATATAATAATATTAATAATAATAGGTAATAATAATAATAATAATAATAATAATAGGTTAATACTGAACCTGACTCATCATCATAATAGGTAATAATAATAATAATAATAATAATAATAGGTTAATACTGAACCTGACTTTACTGAACAATCAGACTATATTTAATAATAATAGGTAATAATAATAATAATAGGTAATAATAATAATAATAATAATAGGTAATAATAATAATAATAATAATAATAATAATAATAGGTTAATACTGAACCTGACTTTACTGAACCTGACTTTACTGAACAATCACACTATATTTAATAATAATAATAATAATAATAATAATAATAGGTTAATACTGAACCTGACTTTACTGAACAATCAGACTATATTTAATAATAATAGGTAATAATAATAATAATAATAATAATAATAGGTAATAATAATAATAATAATAATAATAATAATAATAGGTTAATACTGAACCTGACTTCACTGAACCTGACTTTACTGAACAATCAGACTATATTTAATAATAATAGGTAATAATAATAATAATAATAATAATAATAATAATAGGTTAATACTGACCCTGACTTTACTGAACAATCAGACTATATTTAATAATAATATATAATAATAATAATAGGTAATAATAATAATAATAATAATAATAATAATAATAGGTTAATACTGAACCTGACTTTACTGAACCTGACTTTACTGAACAATCAGACTATATTTAATAATAATAATAGGTTAATACTGAACCTGACTTTACTGAACAATCAGACTATATTTAATAATATATAATAATATTAATAATAATAGGTAATAATAATAATAATAATAATAATAATAATAGGTTAATACTGACCCTGACTTTACTGAACAATCAGACTATATTTAATAATAATATATAATAATAATAATAGGTAATAATAATAATAATAATAATAATAATAATAGGTTAATACTGAACCTGACTTTACTGAACAATTAGACTATATTTAATAATAATAATAATAATAATAATAGGTTAATACTGAACCTGACTTTAATGAACCTGACTTTACTGAACAATCAGACTATATTTAATAATAATAATAATAATATATAATAATAATAGGTAATAATAATAATAATAATAATACTAGGTTAGTTAAAGTCAGTTAAAAAGTGAATTCTTTTGCTGCTTTTAATGATTTAAACACAGAATTAATGTGATCATCTCAGCACATTCACTAACAGCAGTCATGTTATAACTACGTTCTTTATTCACTGTCAGAGTTTTCTTACCGTAAACTGCATCCAGATTTCTTCATCAGCTCTGAGAGCTGTTCCACTGACTTCCCTAGTTTATTCTCACGCAGATCCAGCTCTCTCAGATGTGAGGGGTTTGAGGATAGAGCTGAAGTCAGAGCAGCACAGCCGTCCTCTTCTATACTGCATTTCTTAAGCCTGCAGAAAAAAAAATTATTTAATAATAAATAAATAAATAAATAAATAGTAATAATATCAGGGAATTAATTTTTTTGTTTTAATGTAATTAACTCAATTGAACATTCTAATTATGTGAGATACTGGACTTAAAAGTACAACAACAAAGGCTTGAAAGAAAATCAGTTTAAAAGTAGTACATATTTTGGAATGATAAGGAATGGACCTTTCTACATCTGAGACAGAACTTATTCAGCACTTTTCAGGAACCCAAGGACGATTAGAACTGTCAGTGCAAAGAACAGTGATACAGAAAGTGGACAGAGCTAGAAAGAACATGTAGACCTGAAGGAGGAGGAGTTTAGGTTTGAGGAAGATCACACCCAAGAGAGAAACAGATGGTTTAAGGTTAGATGGTTTAGAGAGTTAGTCTGCTGGACCACAAGAGGAAGACGGTCACAGAGTCAAAGAGCAGATCTAGAGAACCCTGCATCAATACCACAATGACGGATGAATAGATAAATAGTGAGTAGCCCGGCTGAAGAAGACCTGAGTGAGGAAGGGTGTGTAGACTAGGTGAAGATCAGACAGGTAAGAAGGAGTGAGGTAATTAATAGCTTTAATAAGTAAACAGAAGAACTTTACAGTACGCAGTATTTTACAGGACGTCTGTGGAGGTGTGTGTGAATAGGTGTAATGTGGTGATGGAAGGAGGTGTGAATGAGGAGACAAGTAGGAAAGTTCTGGACCATCTAATGTTTATGGAGGAAGAGCTAATGCTAGAACACACACACACACACACATTATGAAAAAGTGTACATGATAAAGTTGTACAGCTATTAAATTATAAACCTTTTATTAATATTTAATAGTAAAACATCAAACTACACAGAATAAAAGTCTAAACATACCTCAACAGATTAATAATCAATAATCAAAGTAAAGCTTTATTCAGGATGATTTACTACATGACGTCTATTCAGAATAAACTCTGAGTTACTTACTGTAGTTTCTGTAGTTCACACTTCTGATTCTCCACCAGACGACAGAGCTGCTGCACTCCTGAAGCTCCCAGTTTATTCAGACTCAGGTCCAGCTCTCTGATGTGGGATGGATTTGTAAAAAGAGCCGAGGCCAGACCAGCACAGCCTCCCTCTGTTAAACTCTGGACTAGTCTGCAGAGGGTGAGGGAGACAACAGACAGTATTCAGTACAAGACAAGAAACTAATGTAAACATTTACATCATTAATACTGTATTCAGTAAATATAACGTATAATCGCTTCATCATCGGGTGGAAAACCCTGCTGATGAACAGTTCCTTTGAACAGTCAGTACTGCAAGATTCAGTCAGTGCTTTCCCCCGAGGCAGTTGCTTTAAAGCCCCCCAGCAGTGGAACTGGGTTCTCTGGAACGATGGTGAGGCTCCATTAAGTACTTTTGGATGGGATGAGAGGGAGATGAGGTGGAGTGGGGATCATCCAACATCCTGACCTCACTAACACTCTTTTCGAGGAATGCAGTTAGGGAGTGGGAGTGATGAACAACATGATAAATCAATAATCCATTAAAGTTCCCACAATACCATGCAAACCATGTGGACACTTCATCCACGGCTCATTGTGTACAAGGTATTCTCTGTATGACTGCATGTGCTGAATTGCAGCGTCCAGAACAGGACATGTACGGAGTAGAATTTCAGTGGGACAGTGTAGTGGGATTGTGGGAAATGGAGTTTAAAGAGTTTATGGAGGCCTGAAGAAAAGACAGTCAACTCATTTATAGCAAACATTTATCCTGTGAAAGACATGGAGCTATAAATTTAAAAGCAACATAATAATTAAATAATAATACATGAATTCACCAGTATTCTGTAATTATTATCTTATTTAATCTTTGAAAGTCTACGAATGCAAACGCACTAGTTTGTTTTTTTAAATCAACCCCATAAAACCAAACCCTGATTTCTAGACTTAGACTTGCTGCTCTTTTATAAAGGCAATTCTACTCACCTCAGCTTCTCCAGTCTACAGTGAGGATTCTTCAGTAGATCACAGAGCTTCTGCAGTCCTGCCTGATCCAGTTTATTCTCACTCAGATCCAGCTCTCTCAGGTGTGAGGGGTTTACAGTCAGAGCAGAAATCAGATCAGCACAGTCTCTCTCTGTAATACTGCTGGATTTATACATCCTGCAGAGACAGAGAAGAAGTAGTAGAAGAAGAGGGCTGTAGTTTCGTTCAGCTGGGGTCAGTCCTTAAAACTCAAACAAAAGCAAGAGAACTACTGTAGGGTAGGTAAAGTCAAGTAATAAACCAGCATTATCAGTTCAAGACCAGTGTGCATGGAGAAAACTAGCTCATGTGTAGATAAACCAGCCTACAGATCATTTAATGAATCCAGCTCCTTACGTGAGTTTCTGCAGTCTGCAGTGTGGATCCTCCAGGAGAGCAGACAGCTGATCCACTCTGATCTTCTTTGGTTCAGTCTGACTCAGATCCAGCTCCGTCTGCAGTAAGGGGTCTTTACCCAGCTTTTGTTTAAAATAAGTGTAGGCTTCTTCTGCAGCATCACTTTTCAGCAGTCTGGAGAGAGAACATCAGTACAGTCTAATGAACTACGCAATAACTCAATAACGGTTAAATAGGTACTCTAGAGACGTTTCTCAACCCAGTTCTGGGGTTTTGATCTGCCCCCAGTTCCCCACACCCTGATTGATAAGACTCCTGGGTCTGGGTCTAGTGTACAATACCAACAATACTACAATGTCATGTATGAACCAAATGGAAATGTTTGTTTATATAAATACAACCTCAGATGAACAACAGCACACAACATATTCCACCGTCTCTTTACTTATTTAACAACAATGAAACCAACATTCTACACTGAGAGACTATTCACAAGCGTAAAACAGTTGCTAATCTTCCCAGGAGTGGACGTCCCAGCAAATTCACCCCAACACAGTATATAACCCCAAACACCTTTTTGTTGGTGCAGGGGTATGTTGTCGTGCTCTGCTTGTATATGCTGCATATAGCCTCTAGATATCTTGATAGATTGATATTGCTGCACTGGACTCAGAATGTAAGACCCCTACTGTGCAGGGTCCACATTCTCTGCTGTGCGAGTGAAATGAGTAAGGGGAAAGGCTCTTCCCAACAATTCAATTACTACATTAAATGAAAACAATGTTTCTATTAGTTTAACTAATAGACAGAACAGGTCTAAATGTAAATAACTCAGGATTAAATTGATTATAAGTTCATAAATTAATCACCTCAGTTTTTTCTTTGTATTCACAAATAAACCCGTAAGCTGCTTCACTCCTGTGTCTCCGGGGTCGTTCCCTCTAAGATCCAGCTCAGTCAGGGCTGATGAGGAGCTTTTCAGAGCTGAAGCCAGAGCTGCATATCCTCCCTCTGTTATTCTGCAGAATGAAAGACTAAACAAAAACAAAAGACCAGAACATTTATTTCTAATTGTGACAACAATTCTCCTTCTTTTGAGAAGTTGTGAGATTTTTGTGTGATGAGAGTAATGCATCTCAGTAGATCTTACCTCAGCTTCTTCAGTTTACAGAGAGGATCCTTCAGTCCACTGCAGAGCTCCTTCACTCCTGAATCCTGCAGGTTGTTGGAGCTCAGGTCCAGTTCTGTCAGAGTGGACGAGGTGAGAACTGTGGCTAAAGCTGAACAGCTTTCTTCTGTTAGATCATCATCGTTGATCCTAAAAGCAAATGATGACATTTCACATTTAAAAAGATATAAAAAGATAAAAACATGAAACCCATTCAGCTTCGCTAATATTTACTAAACTGAAAATAATTCAGTAAAATCGATTATTTCTTTTGAGAATATGATAATATAAAATGTATTTATTCTGCTTGTTTCTGTAACTGCTACAACCAACATTTGGTACCATTTATATCAAATGTAATGTGCAGGTACGTTTGAATGAACAGCTGCATTAAGCAGAGTGGCTCAACACAACAGTTGATCACTTCAGGACAGAGAACACTGAGGGACTTACCATCAATCTGTCATTTTAGTTGAACTATAAACTAATGGTGTGAATGGGTGTTGATAATGATATTAATCTGCTGAGATAAAAGCAATATCCCCTTGTTTCTGCACATTTATGATGAATATATCTATATATACACAACCTCTGTTCTTAAAAAGCCCAAAGCATCTCTGAAACATTCCTTTTAACTTCATCATGAATGTGAGGAGCTGAGCTGCTGGTATTCATTTTCATCACAAAAACGTGAATAAAACAAAAGGTCATTAAAAACAAGCAGTTTTTGCAGTCTGGTTTCCATATATTGACTAGAGTGAACATTACAGTGAGGAATGTCAACAATGACACAGTACATCCAACTTTCTATATCCAATATTTTCTCTTAGGTTTTCCACTACATGCACCTTTTAAAGAAAACCGTATTTATTATTGCAGGAACAGATCAGAATACTGACCGGAGTCTCCTCAGTTTACAATGTGTATCCTGCAGTACAGCACACAGTAGTTTCACTCTGGAATCTCCTGAAGGTCCTGCTGGATTCCTGCTCAGTTTCAGCTCTGTCTGCAGCAGGATATTTATTCCCAGAGCTGAAGAAAGAGAAGTCCAGGCTTCCTCTGCAGCTGCCGTCTTCAACAGCCTGCAAAGATGAGATGAAAGCAATGGATGAGAACACAGATTAACAATATTATAAACTCATTTGCTCTTTATTCTACTCCCAGATGTGATCAGTGTTGCCACACCACTGAGCAAACTAATTTCTTTTAAGAAAATTAAATACATTATTATGTATCCACACTAAAGGTACAGGTGTCCAGCTGCTTTTCATATTTATCCAAGGATGTACCAGTATGCATTTCAGTAGACCAGGCTAGAATAATACAAATATTGAAGTATTAATTTGGGATGTTGGAATTCATTCATTTAGTGTTCTTCATTATTTGTTGAAATGAGGACATGTTCAGTGCAGTTATCGCTTTTCTTCAGCTGACATTTATGGTTTTGTGTGGGATTTATTTTAATAGAAACATTTAATTAAAGAAAAATGTGTTCTTTTGTCCTTTATGTGGCTTTTAACCTAAATCCCATAACGTTATTTTTCTGTGCAGGTTGTAGTTGCTGTTGCAGTGTTGTCTCTTTCCAGTCCTGCAGTTTGTATCAGGCAGTGAGTTGCATTAGTCGTGTTGGTGAAGTGTGTTCTTCAGTGTGTGGTCATTTATTGAGTGTTCTAAAACGGTCTATTAATCCCAGCCACATGGATCTGTCCATTGAGAACCTACAGCTCACCACAGTATAAGACGTAGGTAAGGAATGGTGTTTCTCACCTCAGTGTCTTCAGTTTACAGTTTGAATCCTCTACTAAATCAGTGAGCTTCTTCACTCCTGAGTCTCCAGGGTCGTTCCCTCTGAGATCCAGCTCTGTCAGGTGTGATGAGGGGTTTGATTTCAGAGCTGAAGCCAGATCCTCATATCCTTCCTGTTTTACACTGCAGTCTGAGAGACTGGAGAAAAGAGAAATGTTACAGTTAAAACTTCAATTCAAATGTTTAATGTATCCTTCTGAGACTGAGTAACACACTAACTTTAGTTTAGCAAGTCTGCAGTCCAAAATCTTCAGTAGGTTACAGATCTTCTTCACTCCAGAGTTTCCTAGTTTATTCTCACTCAGATCCAGCTCTTTCAGGTGTGAGGGATTAGAGGAAAGAGCTGCTGATAGAGCAGCACAGCCTTCCTCTGTAATCCTGCTGTTATTTAATCTGCAGAAAAAAACAACAGTAATTATTTCTAGATTTATTTTGTTTGCGTAGTTTGTGTATTCAGTTAGCATAATTTAGATAGCTGTTACTGCTAGATTAATCATAATAAAAGCAAAAAATAGTGTATGTATAATAACTTTAAAAATAATAAGTACATTTTATTTCAATTCAATTTAAATGTTACATATTTACATATTCATATTCAAAATGAATGAAACCTCAAAGCCTTCTGTAAAGATTTCATGTCAGTCCTCTTGTTAACACACACAGCAAACGTCATATGCTGTGTATGGAACAGTTCTACAGAGAATACCAACACAGATCTGTATATCGGTGAAAAAGAGAAAAGTTCATCAAAAGGAAAAACTAACTTGATTTTTTCAGGTCTGCAGTGTGAATCCTCCAGTAGATCAGACAGCTGCTTCATTTCTGAGTCTCCTTGTATTCTCCCTCTCAGATCCAGCTCTCTTAGCAGTAGTGGGTTTGTTCCTAGAGCTCCAGTCAGATGATCACAGAGTTTCTCTGCAGCAGAGCTTTTCAGCAGTCTGTAGATACAGGAATAATATTACATAGTCATTGTCTTTGTACACTGCTGCTTACATTGCTCTTTCATTCTAAGTTAGAAAATCAAATATATTGTTATTAATAAAATATAACGAGTAACGTGAAGCAAACATAGTAGAGTTGTACTATTACATTTCAGATTTGCTCTGAAGTCAAAGATAAATGATATTCTTTAACATTGTAAAAGGACATTTACAAACAGTTGCAGTTATTTCATAAATGAAGGACAAAAACTGTGCAATCAGATATCAGTTATTAAGAAAGTGGATATTTTTAATGCAAATTTAAAAAGACCAAAGTTAAATCATTTACTAACTGTACCAAACTGTACTGAACACAAGCGGTGCTGTAAAATCAGTTCACCTAATTCTTCTCCCTTTAGTCTGTGAATCCTTTTCTAAATCCATGATCAGCTTCACTCCTTTATCTCCAGGGTCATTTCCTCTGAGATCCAGCTCCATCAGGGGTGATGAGGTGTTTAAGTTCAGAGCTGAAGCCAGAGCAGCATATCCTTCTTCTGAGATGCAGCAACATCTGAGACTGAATGTACAACAAAATGAGAGAATGGGAGAAGTGAACACTGGTAGTAGAATACTCACAAACGTTCAGTATTATAGTCTTTGTGAGAGCAAGACACTTTCCATCCATCAGTGAAATATATATGCATATTGTGGAGCAAACATACTCTCAGATGTTAGTTGACTAATGGTACTTATCTGGTGTTACAGGTAAATACATACCTACATACATACATGCATACATATACCCAACCCGTACATACTCTTCCCCCATTGCATGCAATGCCCCCACCACTAGTGAGGGCGGATCAACAACCACAGACAAGCCACGCATTTTTCCAACTGGCTCCAATGCAACATCACGGGGGAACCAACATGCCTGGAGGGAAGCGCAGCATACTAGACTTCAACGCACCAACCCGCAGACGCCAGCAACGCCAGCAACACCAGCAACGCAGCAAAGCGATGTGAGGGGAGAGCGCCATCTACCCACTCCGGAGAGAGCAAGGCCAATTGGGCTGCTGATTTAAAGCATTTAAAAAGTGTATGAACGAACCAGGCCTTAGTAGGAGACCGCTAGAGTCTGCCAGCCTGAAATATAAGTAGGATAACAACTGATTAATATCTGGGCCTTGGAGGGGAGCGAGTCACGTGGGCTGTTTGCTGTTTGCTGGAAACCATCATTCTTACACAGACAGAGAAAGTTAATAAGAATCAAATCATCTTAAACCAGACAAGCTTTAGCCCCAATTAATGTATTTTATAATTAATAGTGCTCTAAAAGAGTTTTACTGTTATTTCTAGTTTCTTACTGATACTCAGTAAATTTCAAATTATACGTAGTCACTTCATTCCCTGGTCGTTTGATGTGTGTGTGGGGGGGGGGGTTGAGACTGACTGATCACACATCCGTGTGGTCCTGTGAATCTTTCAGTTTATCTGGCTCCGAGTCAAGAAGAAATGCTAATCAGAACCATCAGAGAACCCAGAAAAAGGAAAAAAAAAAATGAAGATGAAGAGCGCTGGAAAAAGGAAAAAGCTGTAAAGGTAGCTCACCTGGAGGTGGATTAGAACCACCAACCTCTTTGGTGAGAGACCAGTATGAACTGAGTGAGCTACAACACCACAGTGCTGAAAGGACTAGGACTCTCAGAAACGGAGGAAATCTGCACTTGAAATGTTAACTGAGGTTACCAGGGGAAGACTGACCTGCTCGAAATCACAGAGCAACAGGAAAAGTCTTCCCAAACAAAAAGGAAAACGGTGGGAAAAAGAAAAAAGGAGCAACAACAAAACCAAAGAGAGGGCAGAACTAGTGGCTGGGGGTGGTATAGCAGGTTGCCTAGCCACAGTCTGCACCCTTATAGAACCCCCCCTTTGAGGAACGGCATCAGATGTTCCCAACCCCTCGGCCCGAATGAGCTCAAGGTCCAGAATGTTACGAGCAGGGACCCAGGAGTGTTCCTCAGACCCATGTCCTTCCCAGTCCACCAGATACTGGGTGCAGCCCCGGACCCGCCGTGAGTCCAAGAGACGCCGAACAGTGTAAGCGGGCGACCCGGCCACCAGAAGTGAGGGCAGGGGAGCTGGGACAGAGGCAAGGGTGCTGCAGAGTACGGGCTTTAGGCGTGACCTGTGGAATGTGGGGTTGATTCTCTGTTCTGGCCGTAGGGTAAAACCAGGTCGTTTCCAGTCTGCAGCAACTTTTCCAGTCTGCTGAGGCAAGCTGGAGAGCTTTCCGTCAGGCCTGCCAGCATCACCAAACAAAATGCCCAGCTGCTGGGACCCCCACTTCATCCTCCTGCTCTGAAAACATAGGGGGGCATACCCAAACTGGCACTCAAAAGAGGACATGCCCAAGGATGAGTGTTCAGCCCAAGTGGAGGGATTACAAGAGGCCACGAAGGGTCCATCCTAGGTCTTGGTTGACCCTCTCAGTCTGACCATTGGATTGTGGATTAAAGCCACTGAAGGTTCACTGAGGCACCCAGTAGCTGGCAAAATGCTTTCCAGAACCTGCTGGCAAACTGTGGGCCTTGATCAGAGACCGAATCCACTAGCAGCACATGGACCTTGATCCTCCATCCTCTGAGCAACTTGAGGTCCAGACCAGGAACTGGTGGTTAGCCCCCTCCAGCCAGTGCCTCCATTCATCCAATGCTAGTTTCACTGCCAAAAGCTCCCTGTTACCGACATAATAGTTTTGCTCTGTAGGTGTGAGGAGGTGTGAAAAATGTTTTGTGAGCACCTGAACGCTCTGATCGCACAGCCCAAACACCTACTGTATATCAGAAGCATCCACTTCTACCACAAACGGAACATCAGGTTCTGGAAGCTGTAACACTGGAGCTGTGACTAGGCAGTGTTTGAGCTCTTCAAAGGCTTTCTGGGCTGCACTGGTCCATTGAAACTGTCCCATTGTTACTGTTAGCGAGGTTAGTGGAGCAGCAACTGTGCTAAAATTCCAGATAAAGCTACGGAAAAAATAGCAAAACCCAGAAAGTGCTGAAGCAGCTGAAGAGAAGCAGTACACTCTAAGGTGCTTCTGTTGGTCTGGTCCCCAGGGCATGGCAGCACTGAGAAGCACCCCGGAGGTATGTGGAGCACTGTCATCAGATCTTTGAGGGAAGGAGGAGGATCATGCTGGGATAACTCATCTTTGAGGTTCTCACTCAACCCTTGCTGAAAGGCTGCCATTAATGCAGATGAGTTCCAACCACTCTCAGCAGCCATAGTGTGAAACTCAGCTGCATAGTCAGCCACAGATCTTTTCCCCTGTCGTATATTTAGGAACCGGGGGGGCGGTCTCTCCTCCACAGACAGGGTGATCAAAAGCCTGATGCATGGTAGCAGTGAATAAGTCTGTGGACGTCTACACATCGGGTTCATTCTCCCAAACTGGAGTGGCCCAAGCAATTGGAGCAGAAAGCCACGACAGTGTAAGTGTGGTTCAACCCATGGAACAGGATCAGGTGCAGGGACAGGTGCAGGTGTGGAGGGAGGGGCAGGTAAGAACTTGACAGAATTGAATCCATTTTGTTTCTGTTCTACTCTCAGCAACACTGGTTTAACCCAGAATACATGTTATGATGCAGTTAGGAGACAGATCCTGGGCAAGACTTTACTCGTGGTACACTTCCAGTAGCACACATCTTTTAAAATGGTGAAAACACATGGCTTTTACAGTTCCAGTGGCTTGTTTCATGTGCACCTGTAACACTGAGCGGTAGCGTTGATCTCTCTTCTTTAGACCCTTTGTTGAAATCGGGCAGGGTAAGCTATGTTGGCTCAAAGGTAAAACCTGTAACTCGGTCACTAATTGCGGAGAGGATTCCTTGAGATTTTCAGGTTATCTCGTCTGGTAGTCCAGTCACCTTTGTAACCTTCTTTCGGTGGGATCAAACTGTGAACAACTCAATTTTAAACAGTTATTTGTGTTCTAACCAAGATGTTCTGAATGATGACTCTTTTCTTTAAACGAATCAATGGAATAAGTTACATCTCTGTTGCATCTTATTGCTTGTTTGGTCTGAGGTGGGAACAAAGTGCCACCTCTGCTACTGCAGTGACCCTGGTAGTCAAATTTTATCTCCACATATTCGAGGGTCTACTTTAGGTGGAACAACCAGACTGGTTATATTTTTGTGGATAGTCCAGACATTTGCAAGGCCAAGTGCTGTTAATCACCTGACTAGGTCATTAAGCGCCATAGTGTCAGCGCCTTAGTCCGCTGGACTGGATCACAACTATATATTTTATACAACTTTTATTCCAGAGTTGGGATCTGGAGTCTTTCCTGATTTCTCTGCTCAAACAGATCAACTAAACCTGGTAATTAGTAAATAAATTAAAGTGCTGTTAATCGCCCGACTAGGAGACTTTCCAAAAATTACTAAAGATACAAATGCACTGTTCTTCTGTAATACTGCCAGTTCTAGAAGACATTTAGCTGCTGCTTTCACTTCAGGCACTCACCTCAGTTTCTCCAGTCTACAGTGAGGATTCTTCAGTAGATCACAGAGCTTCTGCAGTCCTGCCTGATCCAGTTTATTCTCCTTCAGATCCAGCTCTCTCAGGTGTGAGGGGTTTACAGTCAGAGCAGAAATCAGATCAGCACAGTCTCTCTCTGTAATACTGCTGGATTTATACATCCTGCAGAGACAGAGAAGTAGTAGAAGAAGAGGGCTGTAGTTTCGTTCAGCTGGGGTCAGTCCTTAAAACTCAAACAAAAGCAAGAGAACTACTGTAGGGTAGGTAAAGTCAAGTAATAAACCAGCATTATCAGTTCAAGACCAGTGTGCATGGAGAAAACTAGCTCATGTGTAGATAAACCAGCCTACAGATCATTTAATGAATCCAGCTCCTTACGTGAGTTTCTGCAGTCTGCAGTGTGGATCCTCCAGGAGAGCAGACAGCTGATCCACTGTGATCTCCTTTGGTCCAGTCTGACTCAGATCCAGCTCCGTCTGCAGTAAGGGGTCTTTACCCAGCTTTCGTTTAAAATAAGTGTAGGCTTCTTTTGCAGCATCACTTTTCAGCAGTCTGGAGAGAGAACATCAGTACAGTCTAATGAACTACTCAATAACTCAATAACGGTTAAATAGGTACTCTAGAGACGTTTCTCAACCCAGTTCTGGGGTTTTGATCTGCCCCCAGTTCCCCACACCCTGATTGAGAAAACTCCTGGGTCTGGGTCTAGTGTACAATACCAACAATACTACAATGTCATGTATGAACCAAATGGAAATGTTTGTTTATATAAATACAACCTCAGATGAACAACAACACACAACTTATTCCACCGTCTCTTTACTTATTTAACAACAATGAAACCAACATTCTACACTGAGAGACTATTCACAAGCGTAAAACAGTTGCTAATCTTCCCAGGAGTGGACGTCCCAGCAAATTCACCCCAACACAGTATATAACCCCAAACACCTTTTTGTTGGTGCAGGGGTATGTTGTCGTGCTCTGCTTGTATATGCTGCATATAGCCTCTAGATATCTTGATAGATTGATATTGCCGCACTGGACTCAGAATGTAAGACCCCTACTGTGCAGGGTCCACATTCTCTGCTGAGCGAGTGAAATGAGTAAGGGGAAAGGCTCTTCCCAACAATTCAATTACTACATTAAATGAAAACAATGTTTCTATTAGTTTTTAACTAATAGACAGAACAGGTCTAAATGTAAATAACTCAGGATTAAATTGATTATAAGTTCATAAATTAATCACCTCAGTTTTTTCTTTGTATTCATAAATAAACCCGTAAGCTGCTTCACTCCTGTGTCTCCGGGGTCGTTCCCTCTAAGATCCAGCTCAGTCAGGGCTGATGAGGGGCTTTTCAGAGCTGAAGCCAGAGCTGCATATCCTCCCTCTGTTATTCTGCAGAATGAAAGACTAAACCCAGAACAAAAGACCAGAACATTTATTTCTAATTGTGACAACAATTCTCCTTCTTTTGAGAAGTTGTGAGATTTTTGTGTGATGAGAGTAATGCATCTCAGTAGATCTTACCTCAGCTTCTTCAGTTTACAGAGAGGATCCTTCAGTCCACTGCAGAGCTCCTTCACTCCTGAATCCTGCAGGTTGTTGGAGCTCAGGTCCAGTTCTGTCAGAGTGGACGAGGTGAGAACTGTGGCTAAAGCTGAACAGCTTTCTTCTGTTAGATCATCATCGTTGATCCTAAAAGCAAATGATGACATTTCACATTTAAAAAGATATAAAAAGATAAAAACATGAAACCCATTCAGCTTCACTAATATTTACTAAACTGAAAATAATTCAGTAAAATCGATTATTTCTTTTGAGAATATGATAATATAAAATGTTTTTATTCTGCTTGTTTCTGTAACTACTACAACCAACATTTGGTACCATTTATATCAAATGTAAGGTGCAGGTACGTTTGAATGAACAGCTGCATTAAGCAGAGTGGCTCAACACAACAGTTGATCACTTCAGGACAGAGAACACTGAGGGACTTACCATCAATCTGTCATTTTAGTTGAACTATAAACTAATGGTGTGAATGGGTGTTGATAATGATATTAATCTGCTGAGATAAAAGCAATATCCCCTTGTTTCTGTACATTTATGATGAATATATCTATATATACACAACCTCTGTTCTTAAAAAGCCCAAAGCATCTCTGAAACATTCCTTTTAACTTCATCATGAATGTGAGGAGCTGAGCTGCTGGTATTCATTTTCATCACAAAAACGTGAATAAAACAAAAGGTCATTAAAAACAAGCAGTTTTTGCAGTCTGGTTTCCATATATTGACTAGAGTGAACATTACAGTGAAGAATGTCAACAATGACACAGTACATCCAACTTTCTATATCCAATATTTTCTCTTAGGTTTTCCACTACATGCACCTTTTAAAGAAAACCGTATTTATTATTGCAGGAACAGATCAGAATACTGACCAGAGTCTCCTCAGTTTACAGTGTGTATCCTGCAGTACAGCACACAGTAGTTTCACTCTGGAATCTCCTGAAGGTCCTGCTGGATTCCTGCTCAGTTTCAGCTCTGTCAGCAGCAGGATATTTATTCCCAGAGCTGAAGAAAGAGAAGTCCAGGCTTCCTCTGCAGCTGCCGTCTTCAACAGCCTGCAAAGATGAGATGAAAGCAATGGACGAGAACACAGATTAACAATATTATAACTCATTTGCTCTTTATTCTACTCCCAGATGTGATCAGTGTTGCCACACCACTGAGCAAACTAATTTCTTTTAAGAAAATTAAATACATTATTATGTATCCACACTAAAGGTAAAGGTGTCCAGCTGCTTTTCATATTTATCCAAGGATGTACCAGTATGCATTTCAGTAGACCAGGCTAGAATAATACAAATATTGAAGTATTCATTTGGGATGTTGGAATTCATTCATTTAGTGTTCTTCATTATTTGTTGAAATGAGGACATGTTCAGTGCAGTTATCGCTTTTCTTCAGCTGACATTTATGGTTTTGTGTGGGATTTATTTCAATAGAAACATTTAATTAATGAAAAATGTGTTCTTTTGTCCTTTATGTGGCTTTTAACCTAAATCCCGTAACGTTATTTTTCTGTGCAGGTTGCAGTTGCTGTTGCAGTGTTGTCTCTTTCCAGTCCTGCAGTTTGTATCAGGCAGTGAGTTGCATTAGTCGTGTTGGTGAAGTGTGTTCTTCAGTGTGTGGTCATTTATTGAGTGTTCTAAAACGGTCTATTAATCCCAGCCACATGGATCTGTCCATTGAGAACCTACAGCTCACCACAGTA
This sequence comes from Salminus brasiliensis, assembly GCF_030463535.1. Taxonomy (NCBI): domain Eukaryota; kingdom Metazoa; phylum Chordata; class Actinopteri; order Characiformes; family Bryconidae; genus Salminus; species Salminus brasiliensis. The sequence goes on along the minus strand of NC_132895.1, from coordinate 35,424,991 downwards.
TAAGACGTAGGTAAGGAATGGTGTTTCTCACCTCAGTGTCTTCAGTTTACAGTTTGAATCCTCTACTAAATCAGTGAGCTTCTTCACTCCTGAGTCTCCAGGGTCGTTCCCTCTGAGATCCAGCTCTGTCAGATGTGATGAGGGGTTTGATTTCAGAGCTGAAGCCAGATCCTCATATCCTTCCTGTGTTACACTGCAGTCTGAGAGACTGGAGAAAAGAGAAATGTTACAGTTAAAACTTCAATTCAAATGTTTAATGTATCCTTCTGAGACTGAGTAACACACTAACTTTAGTTTAGCAAGTCTGCAGTCCAAAATCTTCAGTAGGTTACAGATCTTCTTCACTCCAGGGTTTCCTAGTTTATTCTCACTCAGATCCAGCTCTTTCAGGTGTGAGGGATTAGAGGAAAGAGCTGCTGATAGAGAAGCACAGCCTTCCTCTGTAATCCTGCTGTTATTTAATCTGCAGAAAAAAAACAACAGTAATTATTTCTAGATTTATTTTGTTTGTGTAGTTTGTGTATTCAGTTAGCATAATTTAGATAGCTGTTACTGCTAGATTAATCATAATGTATAAGTATGTATAATAACTTTAAAAATAATAAGTACATTTTATTTCAATTCAATTTAAATGTTACATATTTACATATTCATATTCAAAATGAATGAAACCTCAAAGCCTTCTGTAAAGATTTCATGTCAATCAGTCCTCTTGTTAAAACATACAGCAAACGTCATATGCTGTGTATGGAACAGTTCTACAGAGAATACCAACACAGATCTGTATATCGGTGAAAAATAAAAAAGTTCATTAAAAGGAAAAACTAACTTGATTTTTTCAGGTCTGCAGTGTGAATCCTTCAGTAGACCAGACAGCTGCTTCATTTCTGAGTCTCCTTGTATTCTCCCACTTAGATCCAGCTCTCTTAGCAGTAGTGGGTTTGTTCCTAGAGCTTCAGTCAGATGATCACAGAGTTTCTCTGCAGCAGAGCTTTTCAGCAGTCTGTAGATACAGGAATAATATTACATAGTCATTGTCTTTGAACACTGCTGCTTACATTGCTCTTTCATTCTAAGTTAGAAAATCAAATATATTGTTATTAATCAAATATAATGAGTAACGTGAAGCAAACATAGTAGAGTTGTACTATTACATTTCAGATTTGCTCTGAAGTCAAAGATAAATTATATTCTTTAACATTGTAAAAGGACATTTACAAACAGTTGCAGTTATTTCATAAACGAAGGACAAAACAGTGCAATCAGATATCAGTTAATAAGAAAGTGGATATTTTTAATGCAAATTTAAAAAGACCAAAGTTAAATCATTTACTAACTGTACCAAACTGTACTGAACACAAGCGGTGCTGTAAAATCAGTTCACCTAATTCTTCTCCCTTTAGTCTGTGAATCCTTTTCTAAATCCATGATCAGCTTCACTCCTTTATCTCCAGGGTCATTTCCTCTGAGATCCAGCTCCATCAGGGGTGATGAGGTGTTTAAGTTCAGAGCTGAAGCCAGAGCAGCATATCCTTCTTCTGAGATGCAGCAACATCTGAGACTGAATGTACAACAAAATGAGAGAATGGGAGAAGTGAACACTGGTAGTAGAATACTCATACAAACGTTCAGTATTATAGTCTTTGTGAGAGCAAGACACTTTCCATCCATCAGTGAAATATATATGCATATTGTGGAGCAAACATACTCTCAGATGTTAGTTGACTAATGGTACTTATCTGGTGTTCCAGGTAAATACATACCTACATACATACATGCATACATATACCCAACCCGTACATACTCTTCCCCCATTGCATGCAATGCCCCCACCACTAGTGAGGGCGGATCAACAACCACAGACAAGCCATGCATTTTTCCAACTGCCTCCAATGCAACATCACGGGGGAACCAACATGCCTGGAGGGAAGCGCAGCATACTAGACTTCAACGCACCAACCCGCAGACGCCAGCAACGCCAGCAACACCACCAACGCAGCAAAGCCATGTGAGGGGAGAGCGCCATCTACCCACTCCGGAGAGAGCAAGGCCAATTGGGCTGCTGATTTAAAGCATTTAAAAAGTGGATGAACGAACCAGGCCTTAGTAGGAGACCGCTAGAGTCTGCCAGCCTGAAATATAAGTAGGATAACAACTGATTAATATCTGGGCCTTGGAGGGGAGCGAGTCACGTGGGCTGTTTGCTGTTTGCTGGAAACCATCATTCTTACACAGACAGAGAAAGTTAATAATCAAATCATCTTAAACCAGACAAGCTTTAGCCCCAATTAATGTATTTTATAATTAATAGTGCTCTAAAAGAGTTTTACTGTTATTTCTAGTTTCTTACTGATACTCAGTAAATTTCAAATTATACGTAGTCACTTCTTTCCCTGGTCGTTTGATGTGTAGGGGGGGTTGAGACTGACTGATCACACATCCGTGTGGTCCTGTGAATCTTTCAGTTTATCTGGCTCCGAGTCAAGAAGAAATGCTAATCAGAACCATCAGAGAACCCAGAAAAATGAACAAAAAAAAATGAAGATGAAGAGCGCTGGAAAAAGGAAAAAGCTGTAAAGGTAGCTCACCTGGAGGTGGATTAGAACCACCAACCTCTTTGGTGGGAAACCAGTATGAACTGAGTGAGCTACAACACCACAGTGCTGAAAGGACTAGGACTCTCAGAAACGGAGGAAATCTGCAATTGAAATGTTAACTGAGGTTACCAGGGGAAGACTGACCTGCTCGAAATCACAGAGCAACAGGAAAAGTCTTCCCAAACAAAAAGGAAAACGGTGGGAAAAAGAAAAAAGGAGCAACAACAAAACCAAAGAGAGGGCAAAACTAGTGGCTGGGGGTGGTATAGCAGGTTGCCTAGCCACAGTCTGCACCCTTATAGAACCCCCCCTTTGAGGAACGGCATCAGATGTTCCCAACCCCTCGGCCCGAATGAGCTCAAGGTCCAGAATGTTACAAGCAGGGACCCAGGAGTGTTCCTCAGACCCATGTCCTTCCCAGTCCACCAGATACTGGGTGCAGCCCTGGACCCGCCGTGAGTCCAAGAGACGCCGAACAGTGTAAGCGGGCAACCCGGCCACCAGAAGTGAGGGCAGGGGAGCTGGGACAGAGGCAAGGGTGCTGCAGAGTACGGGCTTTAGGCGTGACCCGTGGAATGTGGGGTTGATTCTCTGTTCTGGCCGTAAGGTAAAACCAGGTCGTCGTTTCCAGTCTGCAGCAACTTTTCCAGTCTGAGGCGAGCTGGAGAGCTTTCCGTCAGGCCTGCCAGCATCGCCAAACAAAATGCCCAGCTGCTGGGACCCCCACTTCATCCTCCTGCTCTGAAAACATAGGGGGGCATACCCAAACTGGCACTCAAAAGAGGACATGCCCAAGGATGAGTGTTCAGCCCAACTGGAGGGATTACAAGAGGCCACGAAGGGTCCATCCTAGGTCTTGGTTGACCCTCTCAGTCTAACCATTGGATTGTGGATTAAAGCCACTGAATGTTCACTGAGGCACCCAGTAGCTGGCAAAATGCTTTCCAGAACCTACTGGCAAACTGTGGGCCTCGATCAGAGACCGAATCCACTGGCAGCACATGGACCTTGATCCTCCATCCTCTGAGCAACTTGAGGTCCAGACCAGGAACTGGTGGTTAGCCCCCTCCAGCCAGTGCCTCCATTCATCCAATGCTAGTTTCACTGCCAAAAGCTCCCTGTTATCGACATAATAGTTTTGCTCTGTAGGTGTGAGGAGGTGTGAAAAACGTTTTGTAAGCACCTGAACGCTCTGATCGCACAGCCCAAACACCTACTGTATATCAGAAGCATCCACTTCTACCACAAACGGAACATCAGGTTCTGGAAGCTGTAACACTGGAGCTGTGACTAGGCAGTGTTTGAGCTCTTCAAAGGCTTTCTGGGCTGCACTGGTCCATTGAAACTGTCCCATTGTTACTGTTAGCGAGGTTAGTGGAGCAGCAACCGTGCTAAAATTCCAGATAAAGCTACGGAAAAAATAGCAAAACCCAGAAAGTGCTGAAGCAGCTGAAGAGAAGCAGTACACTCTAAGGTGCTTCTGATGGTCTGGTCCCCAGGGCATGGCAGCATTGAGAAACACCCCGGAGGTATGTGGAGCACTGTCATCAGATCTTTGAGGGAAGGAGGAGGATCATGCTGGGATAACTCATCTTTGAGGTTCTCACTCAACCCTTGCTGAAAGGCTGCCATTAATGCAGATGAGTTCCAACCACTCTCAGCAGCCATAGTGTGAAACTCAGCTGCATAGTCAGCCACAGATCTTTTCCCCTGTCGTATATTTAGGAACCGGGGGGCGGTCTCTCCTCCACAGACAGGGTGATCAAAAGCCTGATGCATGGTAGCAGTGAATAAGTCTGTGGACGTCTACACATCGGGTTCATTCTCCCAAACTGGAGTGGCCCAAGCAATTGGAGCAGAAAGCCACGACAGTGTAAGTGTGGTTCAACCCATGGAACAGGATCAGGTGCAGGGACTGGTGCAGGTGTGGAGGGAGGGGCAGGTAAGAACTTGACAGAATTGAATCCATTTTGTTTCTGTTCTACTCTCAGCAACACTGGTTTAACCCAGAATACGTGTTATGATGCAGTTAGGAGACAGATCCTGGGCAAGACTGTACTCCTGGTACACTTTCAGTAGCACACATCTTTTAAAATGGTAAACAACTCAAATTGAACCTATTATTTGTGGTATAACCAACATGTTATGAATTATGAGTCAATTACAACTCTGTTACATCTTATTGCTTGTTTGGTCAGAGGTGGGAACAAAGTGCCACCTCTGCTACTGCAGTGACCCTGGTAGTCAAATTTCATCTCCACATTTTTGAGGGTCTACCTTAGGCGGAACAACCAGACTGGTTCTATTTTTTGTGGATAATCAAGACATTTTCAAGGCCAAGTGCTGTCAATCGTCTGACCAGGAGACTTGATTGTGATTCCAAAATTGTGAACCAATAGATTTCTACCAATTTATAGCTGCTTTGTATTACAATGCCAACTCAGTGTGGGATGTTGTGGCATCCTTTTACTGTGCCCGTACTTTAGAGGAACTCTAAATTCTGGCTGTTCTGGCTGGATTTATTTATGGGGCAGTGGTGGCTAGAGCGCCGGGCTAACAGGGTTGTGGGTTAGATTCCCGGGCTCAGCAAACTGCCACTGTTGGGCCCTTGAGCAAGGCCCTTTACCCTCTCTGCTCCCCGGGCGCTGGAGTTGGCTGCTCACCGCTCTGTGTGTGTGTGTGTACTCACTGCCCCTAGTTCACTAGTGTGTGTGTGTGTGTGTGTGAGTGTGTGTTCACTACCACAGATGGGTTAAATGCGGAGGACAAATTTCGCTGTACAGTGACAAATACGTGCACCTTTACCTTTTTATCACAGTCATAATAGTCATCCCATTGATCACGGCATGTAAGAAATCTGTGAGATTGCTAATTATGGCAACCATTCTAACAACTCTCTTGTGTCTATTCCAATTTGTTCCAGAAGAAGCGTCATCTCAAATTTGTTTGATTTGTTACCCACATTCAAGCGTCTGTATGACACACGCTCAATTACATGAATTCACCTGATACAGTCCAATCAACCATTGTTTGCTTTGAAAGGAAGAAAAAGGAAGTTTCAGTACAGGATGTTTACTGGATTTGTGGAGATTCCTGGCTGAGAGTTAAGAGTTATGTAGATTCATTCAGATTTTGAGCCCTTGTTCTTGATGGTGAATTTTTGGTTTGAATGAATGGTTTTGTGTTGGCCTTATCGGGCGTCGGTTCTAAGGCCCTTTGATATAATGGGTCTATGGAGTGATATTCTTAATGCCAGTTGTTCTTTTGACCCCCATGCATTTGCAGCTCATCCCTAAGTGCCAACATCCTGGTGTCTGACCAGCTCACCAGGTTATTGTTGGGTTTTGGTTGATAGTTTGGCACATTCTATGAGTATGGGGTGCCTAGGGGTAAAATGATATATACATTTTGTGTTTAATTTTTTTTTTCCCCAATAACCTTTTATTCTTTGTTGATTTATTACAGACATTGTTTGAATCGTTTGGTTTAATGAGTTTACTCATGATTATTCCATGTTCCAATTGAACTGTCTTACAATATAGTCAGTCGACGTATGAAAGTTATATACCCATCCACCTGTACATGTTGACCACTTGTACTATGATTATTCATGTACTCATCTGCCAACAATTTCCACATGTCATCACGATACTATTGCCAATAATAAGGGGGGAGATGTGTTGATCATAACATAAAGCTACAATAGGGGAGAATGATGGAAAGATTTGTGTAAAAACATTTAAACAATGTATGAACAAACCAGGCCTTAGGAGGAGGCCTTAGGAGGAGACCGCTAGAGTTGGCCAGCCTGAAATATGAGTAGGATAACAAGTAGTTAAAATCTGGGCCTGGGAGGGCAGTGAGTCACGTCGGATGTTTGCTGTGGGGTGAAGGAGAGGGGAATGCTCGGCAAAGTCATGATGACCACATCTTGGTGGGGGCGTGGTGGTGTCTTGAGGTTTGCAGATGTCAGCATATTTTTGGAGGAGTTGCTGAAAAGGCAGATTTGAATGTGGGTGGAACTGGTTGAGGAGTGTGACACCTGTGGTGCCTTTCTGATTGGATACAAACAGACCTGAATCAAATAACTTTAGACAACAAGAAGAGATGAGGTCTATATAAACTGCATGCAGCAGGACCAAGATTCGAACCAGCGATTCTCTGGTCATAGTGACAGTGCCATAGTCCAATGGACTGGACCACAACTATTTTTTAATACAACTTTTCCTACAAAATAGTTTGAGTTGGGATCTGGAGTCTCGCAGTTTCCTGATTTCTCTGCTGTAACAGATGAACTAAACCTGGTAATTAGTAAATAAATAAAATCAGGTGTTTTGTACAGGACAATGACCAAACTGCATGAGCAGAATTTCTTACACCTTGTTTTTGATTTGATCTTGATTGATTTCATCTGTGTTTATTCTGGTTCCACTCCGTTCCTGCCTGGATTTCATATCTACATTTCGACCCCGATAATCTATTCACTGACTCCTGATTTGGACTGTGACATTCTAATGAACACACTCTGAACACTGCCATGAATACACAGTCATAACAATACTTGTTTTCTACATATGAATTCCTAATACAACTGTCTGTGGTATCCAGCTAAAATACTTCCATTTATATACTTCCAGTTAATTAATAATAAATTACTAAAGATACAACTGTGCTGTTCTTCTGTAATACTGCCAGTTCTAGTGCTGCTTTCACTTCAGGCACTCACCTCAGTTTCTTCAGTCTACAGTGAGGATTCTTCAGTAGATCACAGAGCTTCTGCAGTCCTGCCTGATCCAGTTTATTCTCACTCAGATCCAGCTCTCTCAGGTGTGAGGGGTTTACAGTCAGAGCAGAAATCAGATCAGCACAGTCTCTCTCTGTAATACTGCTGGATTTATACATCCTGCAGAGGGAGATGAAGAGAGGTGGTCAGGAGCAGCTGAATAAAACCCCACTGTTCTGTATTTTAGCTGAAATCCATCCCCTTTTTTCTATAAACTTTAGCAGTCATTTCAGTGTGTACAGCTTATCCTCAAAGTTTTAAATAGCGGTTTGCTCAGCTGAGTTTAATGACATGTGACATGAAGATTTTAGTTCTATGGAAGAACTAGATGGGGTGAAGCTGAAGTGTGTGTGGGGCAGTGCAAGACTGTAATCAGTTTAGACTAATGTCAGATATCGCCCTCATTTGAAAAGGTCATTCACGCTTATCTGTAGTTCTCATCAGTAATCTCATTTGGGAGACACATTTATCTGATGTTAATGTATCTGATTAAATGATTGGCTGCTAAATCAGTAATTCAAGGATTCAAGAGAGGGATTTAGATTATTATATGAAGTATGCCTTTGCTATAAGAAATACCAGCATAATATCTAGTATGTTACATTATATAATGAAACATTATTAAGTAGTAGTTATTATATCTAAAACTAATAAAAATGCAGGAAATTAATTTTAAGTGTTCATTATTTATGGTGCTTTAGATTGTAACTGTTTGAAGTGTTTGAATTGTTCAGTGTATTTACAGCCACTGATTGTGCAAGTTTTCCCACTTAGAAAGACCTTTGTTGGCAATGACAGAGGTCAAATGTTTCCTGTAAGTGTTCACCAGGTTTCCTCACACTGTTGCTGGTATTTTGACCCATTTCTCCATGCAGATCTCCTCTAGAGCAGTGATGTTTCAGGGCTGTCACTGGGCAACACAGACTTTCAACTCCCTCCACAGATTGTCTATGGAGTTTAGGTCTGGAGACTGGCTAGGCCACTCCAGGACCTTGAAATGCTTTTTACAGAGCCACTCCTTCGTTGCCCGAGTGGTGTGTTTGGGATCATTGTCATGTTGGAAGACCCAGCCACGTTCCATCTTCAGTGCTCTCACTGATGGAAGGAGGTTTTGGCTTAAAATCTCATGATACATGACCCTGTTCATTCTTCCCTTAACATGGATCAGTCATCCTGTCCCCTTCGCAGAAAAACAGCCACGAAGCATGATGCTTCCACCCCCATGCTTCACAGTAGGTATGGTGTTCTTGGGATACAGCTCAGCATTCTTCTTCCTCCAAACATGACGAGTTGAGTTTTTACCTAAAAGTTCTGTTTTGGTTTCATCTGACCATATGATATTCTCTCAGTCCTCTTCTGGATCATCCATTTGCTCTCTGGCGAACTTCAGACGGGCCTGGACCTGTACTGGCTTAAGCAGGGGGACACTGGGGGCCTGGCACTGCAGGATCTGAGCCCCTCTCGGCGTAGTGTGTTACTGATGGTAGCCTTTGTTACTTTGGTCTCAGCTCTCTGCAGGTCCTTCATCAGGTTCCCCCGTGTGGTTTTGGCATTTCTGTTCACCGATCTCATGATCATTTTAACCCTATGGGATGAGATCATTGCGAGGGGCCCCAGATCGAGGGAGATTATTAATGGTCTTGTAGGTCTTTCATTTTCTTACAATTGCTCCCACAGTAGATTTCTTCACACCAAGCTGCTGCCTATTGTAGATTCACTCTTCCCAGCCTGGTGCAGGTCTACAGTTTTCTTCCTGGCGTCCTTCGACAGCTCTTTTGTCTCGGCCATGGTTAAGTTTGGAGTCCGACTGTTTGAGGCTGTGGACAGGTGTCTTTTATACAGATAACGAGGTCAAACAAGTGCAATTAATACAGGTAATGACTGAGGACA